>NC_079372.1:6815000-6922500 GCF_021018895.1 Seriola aureovittata | reverse complement strand
AGTAAGGAAAAGAAACTTTAAAACCTCACACTGTTAAGAATAATACCGCATTTTTTGGCTTAAGATTCATATAGCTAATTACTTTTAACTATCAGTTGTAACACTATTATGTAACTAGTGTTTCCTGTGAACTCCACGAGTTACCAAACTTATCCAGAGGTGGTCTTTGCATCCATCAAACAGGATGCTGTTTTTTCTTAATGTGGGAGAATAACCAGACTAAATATTAGATTTTTGTGTAGGTTTGTCAAATAGACTTTAGTCATACCACCGATGTAAAATGTAATCTCTGGCTGCTGGTGAACATCACTGTGAGTTGTGTTAGTGTGAGCTTCAGCGTCAGCATTGAGAAACATCTTGGTAATCCGTTGCGAGTCTGAGCTGTTTCTCCCTGTGAGAGAGGAATGCAGCCCACATACACTCACGCACGTACGCACACATTTTGAAAATTACGTTGAAGTCTTTCGAAACAACTCTGTTATTTGGCAATACTGCAAGAGGCATTATAAAGATCCACCAAAACTGAGAAACCAAATATTTTTTATCGTGAAATGTGCGCAGCTCCTCCTCCACTTGAGTTGCAATGCAGTGCGTGTTTTTTATGGGGCAACAGGTAAACATATCAGTAGCCTTTGTTACTGTAGTAATTTGCAAAGGAGGCTATCTGTATTATGTTTTACGGTCTCACTGACACTGTCATTGTTTGAAGTGATTGTGAAATTTGTGGCACACATGATAAGGACACCTCTGGCGTGTTTAAAACTGACCTTCATCTAATGACTGCAACTTTTAGCAAAATGTACCGTAGTCCTTATAAGTGACGTCGAGGCAAACCAGGTAACAACCAAGTAAAGAAGTACTTAACTTTAAACTGAAGAGTAAATACTTCACTTCAAAACAATAAATAGCTTCAAAATGAACTATTTACAGTGAAAACTGAAATTGGTTTGTCCCTTTATGTCCATATTTGTCATTCTGTCTTTTGTTATATAAACACCATTTCAGACAAATTGATTGCACTAAAGAAAACGCAAAGCTTCTAAAATTAATCTTAACACCTGGCTTGGAATAATATGCCCAGGGCAAATGACAAGGAACCACAAAGAAGTAAACAAACACTGAATAATAAGTAACACAGCCACAAGGTTAGAGCTGCACACACCCCTCAGGTTATCCAGCTACTGTAAGCTTTAATATAAATAAAACATGGTCATTGGAACTTTATTCCCAGTTTATGTGACGCACACAGTAATGTTAAATTATATTGTTCAAACACTGCTGTTTTACATACAATGTTGTCGCAACAAAGATGATAAACTCGGACATTAGCTGGACACCAACTAAAATCGCCACCGTGGATTTTCCTCCTATTTTATTCCTATCTGTTCTGTCGGGCCAAGCAAGTTACAAAAGGCATATTGTCTCTCTTATCTCGAGTGCATTGTTCAATATATTGTGCTATCAAACCACGCTTTCTGTGCAGAGCTCAAAGAGTTGAAGGTAGAGGGAAAAAGTCATTATGCTCAGCTAAAAACAAAAGTAGAGGGGGGTTGCGTGCATGGTCAAAAGTCCATCAAGTTGGCCTTCAAGAAGAGTTTGTTCATCCGAATCAATCAGAATGCTCTTTTAGCTTTATTCTCTCAGTTTCTGTTTAGCACAAGGGAGGGAAATGCACATATGATTCAGCTTTGCCTTCTTCAGTGTGCAAGATGAAACTACTTTCTGTCACAGAAATCGACTCTACAAAAACTAGTCTGTAAATTATCCCCAGTATCTGGTTCTCGGAAAGACATGCTGCTGTTGCATTTATTTGAGTGGCAGCAGAAGATTCAGAGGCAGATTTCTGAAAATCTCAGCATATAAAATTGAAACAATCTGCTTGACTGCACAGAAAGCCAAGAGAAAAAACACTGGCTTTTTTTCATGATCTAGGTGAACTGACCCTTTTAAGGCCGCCTTGGAAGACTTTTTCCTTTCCTGCACAGTTCACATATGTTCACGCTGATGATAATTCCATAGTTTTGACTGCGGTAATCCTGTAATGGTGAAGTGTCAGCCTTACTTTTGGCATAGAACAGCAATGAGCTTCACATTCACATGAATCATCCAACACAACAGACAGGTTATAGGTGCTAAAACATGCTCCCAGGTAAACGGTGGATTTTCTTAAGCACACACACAACGTGACTGACATGATGTCATGTCTATCTCTCTGTCTGACTTAAGGATTGGCAGACATGTATATTGATTTTAAAGCCTGTAATATGTGTGTAAAGGTCTAAGGTATAAGGTCCTCTAAGCTGTGAAAATAGTCATAGAGCAAAATGATTTTACAATTGAATGATGCTATCCACTAAAAGCTCAAATTACTAACCGATTCAATCATTGATTTTTAATCTGACAATATACATGTATTTGATCAAATACTTGAGAAATTAAAAAAAATCCATCAGTAAATCAATCCAATTAAACTGTATCAATCAGCAACTGTAAAAAAAAATAACCAAATTTTTTGCATAGACAAGGCCACCAAATTAAATGTACAGCATTAGCAAATGAAAAAATAATTAAATGAGTTAATCAAATTGCAAATAATGATACAAATCCACGTTTTAATTTTCCTTCCTAAATACCTCTTAAATGTAACTGTGGATATTCATTTCCCTTTTTATTTTAAATGTAGGTTTCATTGATTTCCAGATTTTTAATTTAGGTATCAAATATTTGAAATTAATCTAATACAATTTATTTGACAATTTTGACAATTTGAAAATTTAATTTGTTTTTAAATCCATTTTAAACTTGATTTCAATCAACCAGACTTAATTTGTGTAGCACTTTTTATACAATGTAACACAAAGAGCTCTACACAATAAAAGCATTAAGAACAGGAACTGATGGTCAGTGAGTCGCATACATTTGCAACGAGGAAACACAAAAGAGGATAAAAAAAACAAAGATAAAAGACTAAACCAGAGTAGATGTAAGCCAGAAATAAAAGGCAGGATGTGATAAAGAAAGCACACCTTAAGATAAAATAATGAAATGACTTTGTCCAACATAAACCAGGGAAGCAGACTGTTTATCCAGTGGTACACACCTGAGCCAGTCTGATGTGTCTGTACTTGATGAATTTGGGTTGTGAGAGTTCTATATATAATAATAAATGAATAATAAAATTTTTTTAAAGGGCACAGGCCACACCGCTGCAAGTCTCTGGGAAGCATAAATCCCCATGAACATGTGGATGGATATTTTACAAACATAATAATTTACATCTCATAATAACGAATAGCAAAAGTGAAAACACATTTTTAATCCGAACAAATATCAGTGTGATGGAAACCTGTTGCCCACATAAAGCCAGCACAAACCCTCATGTTGTCTTGCCAGCTTGATCCTCAATGCACGCTATTATCCTCCTTGGCATTGATGAAAAATAGGTGTGTTTCAATAGCTTTGTTTTATATATTTCTTTCTGTCAGCCTGTCAGTCTTGCATTTTCTTTCTTTGTCTCACACGTCTTCTCTGTCAACAGGCCCGATACCGCAGAATTTGACATCATACGTCGATTTTGGATCGTTCAAGTTTGCCCCGTCCAAAGCAAATGGCACCTTCAGCCGCACCAGCTCCACTATGTCATCGGGCTTCAACAAAACGGTAATTGTTTCTTTCTTGTAAGAGCGCCATTCATTATTGTAGCGATAATGCGAGCATAAACCCTTCTCCCGTTCACAGACTCTGCATTACAGGACCAAATCTTACAATAAATACATGGAAAGACAACAAAGTCTGCCTGTCAGTTCCTATAAAGGCTCACCAATGAACACGTTATGGCTTGTTTGTTCAATGCATACAAAGACCAAAGTGTAAAAATGACAGGTTGTACCACCTGGTGCATCAGGTTAACAGGAGCTGGTAGGCAGATTTTGTTATCTCTGGACAGAGCCAGGCGAGCTGTTTCCCCCCGGTTGCCAGTCTTCATGCTAAGCTAAGCTAACTGGCTTTTGGCTCCAGCTAGACTAGAGAGGTATCCATTTTCTCATCTAACTGTTGGCAAGACTCAAAATAAAATGATACCTCGCACTAACAAAAAATAATATATAATATCAATTGATATTCATTTTGTCCAGTGAACCGAAGACGTTTTCAATTCTGTGACATTTGAAACCTTTTAAGTTTAAATACTGACCATTTTGGATTGACAACTACTCCGCTACTGCTGCTGCCGCTGGTCAACAATGCCTAATGCGGCTTGAAGTCGATGGTTGCCAGATCATAGTCGAGTATCCCCCATATCCCACGTCTTTCACTCTCTGTCACAAAAACGCTCAAAGCTGGCAACTCATAGTTGCTGCATAGATCTTACTGGTAACACAGAGGGGAGTTAAAATGGCAAGACGGTTTGAGATGGGTAAATATCTTGGTAGAGACACTTCAGCAACACCTTTACACTGTGAGGGAGATGTCCCTACTGTCCATACCCACCTCTAAGCCCACGGGTGATTTATGACATTGTTCAGTAAAACATTATACCGAAATGTTGCTTGCATGGCTCCCCTGGCTCCCCTGGCTCCCCTGGCTCTCTTTGCCACGACTCAGACCCCCCTAAAACCAGTAAGTTATCAATGTGTCTTCACCTCTTATGATCCTTGCTCTAGAAAACTAACAATTACCCTGAATCCATTTTCAATTGGTTTGATTTTATTAAAGTGTTGTCTTTGTGCATAGATGCAAGTGTGGATTTTGTGTGTGTGTGTCTGTGTGTGTGTGTGTGTGTGTGTGTGTGTGTGTGTAGTAGTGCGACTGTGTGAATATAATGAACAGTTAACACAGCATGCTTTTGTATCTAGCAACCAGGTGTGCATGCAACTTCTTCATTTTTGGGGAATGGACAGATATTGTTTTTGAGTGTCATTCTTAATTTCAGTCTTCTCACTAAGAGTCAGAGAGAGTTCAGCTCATTTGTAGCCCTGGACTAATCCAAATTCCACACAGGATTAATGTTGACTTCATCAGTGTGTTTTTGTGTGTGTGCGTGCGTGTGTGTGTGTATGTGTGTATATGTGTGTGTGTGGCTGTGGGTTAGCCTGACCTGATCTACTGACAGTGAGTTGAGGCATGTCTAGGGAGTGTGGTGATATGTTCTTGCTGATGAAGGTTCTTTATCACCACACCACACTGTATGCGCATCTGTCACCTCCTGTTTTTATTATGTGCATGTTGATTCTGTCACCTTATCTAAATTCCATGGGCAAAAATTAATACGTGAGTGGCATTGCAGAGCTAGTGACCACAAATCAGCCAATTCAGTTTCTGTCTGTTAGTTAGTGTCATCAGAAGATTTCTGCTTGCTTTTGTGGACGTGAAGTTCCAGGTTTTCCAGGCAGAATAATGACAGTAACTGCAAGCAATCTAATCATATTTTTGCAGTGCTGCAGTTTTTAGTTGCTGACATTGCTTGATCATAAATCGAAACAAAAAGCTCCATATTTGATGAGTTGATGTTTTGTTTGTTTTACCTTTAATAATGGTTGCCATGTGCTGTCAGTGTGCCTTCTACCTATTGCTTCACCATTAGCTCAATAATCATCAATCATAATCTCAGTTACATTTTCTGCATCATTGTCGTTAGTATATTTTAGTATTTTTATCTAAATGTATGTTATCAGACAGAAACGTCATCCTGCTTCTCTGTGCTGCTTCTATTTGCTCAGCAGAATTTGCACATGTATTAAAGGTCCCGGTGGCTGAGTCTCAGTCTGTACCCAAATGAAGGGAACTTGCAGCGCCTGTAGAGTAAACACGCTGTCAGTTCTTATCAAACATATTGTTGACAGATCTCTCCTCCGTCATGCTTTCGCTGCTAAGTAACAGGGCTGGTGCACAGATGGTAACTGAGCAACCAGTCCACTTTGAAACAGGAAAGAGAGTTGGTAGACAGAGAGAGAACGAGGCAGTTTAGTGGCTATCCCCTTCCTGATAAATTCCGCAAATCAAAATGTCAACATGTCAGCTGCATTGATTAACTGTGAGAAAATTCTCGCGAGTTGGTAAACTTTGATGTTCGTGATTTCTGGATGAGGGGAAAGGGACGTTTTTTTTCCTTTCATTGTCTCACTGGTGCACACCACTTCCTCCTTACTAACGTTCAATGTGCTCAAAGAACAGTGGGAATGTTTTTTCTCTTCCAGAAATGTCACATTTCACACTGTAATTTTTCAAGCAAACCAACAGAGACAAACTTTTAATTGCAAGAATGACTAATCCCTAAAACAGTGACAAGACATGTTCTGTCATTGTGCTCAAGCTCCAGCGGTGCCAAGTTGCTTTCTTGGTTATTGTGCGGCAAAGCTTGAGTAGTGTGTTTTGTAAAGACTCTCTTTCTCTCTCTCTCTCTCTCTCTCTCTCTCTCTCTCTCTCTCACTCTCTCACACACACACACACACACACACACACACAAAGCCAAACAATTCAAAAAATTAAAGTAAACAGATAAAATAACAGTGCATAATTACAGGAGATTAAGTAGTTTAGTGACACCAGGATTGTGAACGTTAATGAGTGCTGTGTCTGACTTACACACAAAGCCCCTCTGTGAGAAACTGCTCGACTGCGCCAGCATTCTTACAATGCACACAGCTTCAATGAGTCAGTCTCCAATGACAGATATTGCGTTACCTTGGTTTGTGTGATCGTTTAATGCATTCTGCTGCCCTCGACATAAAGTGAGAAGGGAGGAAAAGAGGTATGCAGGCTTTGTGCCAGGTCAAATTCCTCTGTCTTGGTTAACAGGGAGATGTCTTTGAAAACTCCTCTTGTAGAAAGTGGGTTACTCACTTTCCTTTTTTTTTTCTGACCCTGGCTGTTGCTACAGGGAAGACTTCAGGTTATACAGTGTTTTCAGGCTACAGCTAAGCTACAGTTGTGTACAGTCATGTGTGTATTTTTCAAACTAACCTAGATAAAGTGCTGTGTAAGCCCTGCCGTTTTAAAAACCAATCATCCTCTGGAGAGCCCTGGATGAAATGTTTTATGGAAGTAAATCTCAAGATGCCACGCTTTCTTTCTTTCTTTTTAGATAAACACTCAGAGGAGTCGCACTCTGTCCACTAAAACCGTGGGACCTTTCACCGCGTCGGGCACATGGGAGCAGCAAATCCAAGGCTCCAACTGGCCGAAGAGTCCCAATGGGCTGAAACCCAGTCGCAGTGACCCCACCTTGGCTCCTCCATTTTCTCCTGCCCCTGCAGCTGTCATGGTGATCACTGATTCTTACTCTCCTCTAACCTGAATTGCCACTGAAATACCTAAACATATTATGCAAAATGTGTGTAAACCAAAAAAATCGCAAGTAGCCCGCAGGACCAAATGAGCATCGTAAACTGCTTTTTGTTTAGAGAGCCAAGGGGCAGTCATTCCATAGCCAGCACGCCGTCCAGACTCGAGTCAATAGAAACAGCACCTACTCCTTGACCAACGGCACTCAGATGACCAACAGCCAGACACGCATCGTCCGGCCGCCCTCTGCCCAGTCCCACACTGAGGGCAAGATGGGAACCATCAAAATAACTAAGAAAGCGCTTCAGCAGACAGCGTGAGTTCACCTGGCTCCCTAGACGCTCATT
Source organism: Seriola aureovittata (assembly GCF_021018895.1). Lineage (NCBI taxonomy): Eukaryota > Metazoa > Chordata > Actinopteri > Carangiformes > Carangidae > Seriola > Seriola aureovittata. The sequence goes on along the minus strand of NC_079372.1, from coordinate 6,914,872 downwards.
TTCGTATCAGAAACATTTTCCCAAACTAAATTCGATCCATTGCTGTTTACTGAACTGGTGATTAATTAAGTGTCTGATTTCTTCTTCTCTAGGGTGAACAGTGGGATAAACGTGTCAGACGTGACCCTAAAGGAGGCTGTAGAGTACCTGTCTCACCCTGAGGAGAAATTCCAGCAGTTTGGGGCCACCTTCATCCAACACACCACCTTCAATGAGGAGCGTGCCAAACAGGAGGTCTGAGCGCACGTACATTTAAACTTACTGTTAAAGCTTCTAGTGGAGACTTGCACACATGCACTGCGGTCTTGTTTTCACACCGCATTTGTGCGATACATACAAGCAGGGGAGCGCTCTGTGAGGACCTTTGTGTAAACTGCCTTGAGGAAAAGGGAGGAGAAAGCGTTTATCATTGTGCTTGGCTGATAATTTTGTTTGTAATTTACACTGCTGTCGATATAATGCCACGCCTGTAAAGTCTCCTCACCCATTTCCCTCCACGTCTCTGTGTCGTAGGTTTTCCAACTGGAGGGTATCCCCGCTCTGGTGACCTTGCTGCGGAGCCCCAACCCAGCGGTGAGCCAGGCTTCTGCCGGGGCTCTGAGGAACCTGGTGTTTAAGGACAAGAACAACAAGCTGGAGGTTCAACACTGTGGTGGTATAGCTAAGGCCCTGCAGCTCCTAAAGGAGACCGATTCTACTGATACTCAGAAACAAATCACAGGTAGGACATTTCATTGAGACGGGACCTCAAAATGTTGGGTGAAAATGAGACATGGTGGGGTTTTAATCCTGGGTTAGAATATCAAACATATTCCCTATCCCTAAAACCTACAGAAAAAATGTCACATACACTGAGCAACAACATGAGCTTCACAACATTATGCTTTTTTTTATTTATTCAGATTGTTTTTAGTAAAGATTGCAAATTACATACATCAGAGAAAATAACAGAACAGATCAGGTCACCAGGGGCAATAGATAAGGGTGTACACAAAACAGGTTGGTTTACATTATCTTAAGGGTTGCATTCCCAATTTTCACATGGAAAACAAGTATACACAAACCTCTTTACCCAGATTTACCTGTTCATCAATTCAAGTCCTATACACTTTAAAAAAGAGAAAAATAAAGTAGAGTAAAATGAAATAGAAAGAAAAAGACAATAATAAAGGGAAGTAGGGTGTTAAAATAAGCACATTTCAAGTTTACTAGAGTTCCTTACAGTCTTCAACAGTATTTCAATTGTTGCATTTACTATTAGAGAAGGAAGAATAAATCAAGTAGTCCTAATAATGATTCCAGTGAGAACATTGAAAAATGGGGGTTGAATAAACCACATAGTGTATGTAAGGACTAAGAAAAGCCTAGCACTAATATTCTCCCGTACTGTAGCATATCCATAATCATGTGCAAAAACCATTTTGTCCAGTATTTCATAAATTTAATAAAACAGTCTTGAAGGAAAAGTCAGTTAGTCACAACATCTTTTTAGGAAAATACTCAAACACCAAAGGAAACTACATGATGCATGGATGAAATGATTGATGAATTGAAATCTTCTTGCAATATTGTAGGCCTGCTGTGGAACCTGTCCTCCAGCGATGAGCTGAAGGAAGAACTCACAGTGACAGCGCTGCCTGCTCTGACTGAGAATGTGGTGGTGCCATTCACCGGCTGGTCAGACAGCAGCACCAACAACAACATACACCCTGACGTCTTCTACAGTGCCACAGGGTGCCTGCGGTGAGAACATTTCATTAGGATCAGTGTCGCCAGTCTCTAGCCTTTTTAGATGGGTGATATTCAAGACCCACAATCTATACTGATAATCCCCAATACATTTTATTAGATAGAGCAACATTCTTCTGTATAATGTCGATGACATTCAACTAACTGAAAGATTATTCAACTAGTCGTTTGCCAGAAAAGTAATCAGCAACCATTTGCGTAATCATTTTTTTAAGCAAAGCTTCTCCAAGGTGAACTTGTGATCTTGGTCGGACAAAACAAGACATTTGCAGACATCACCAGGAACACTGATGGACATTTTTCAATCGTTTTACAGATGAAATGATTCATCAGTTAAACACTGGTAAATTAATCAATGTAAAATGTAAGATAAAGAAAAACGCATTGGAGCCTCTCAGTGCAGTGAGCAGCTCTTTTGTTTGGTTTCTGCCTTCAGTTTGAGTCTTCTGATCCAGCACCTGTAAAAGTCGTTTATGTCTTTCTGATGCTAAACACCTAAACTGAAGGACCACGTGCGTTTAATACACATATAATATTAGTGCGTGTTAAACAAAAGTTACAATTGCACCTACTGAATACTGGCAAGGTAAAAATCCTGCGCCCCACATTGCCTGATCAACATGATCAAGTTTGCTTACAGGGTGTGACGGACGGTGCAAATTTGCCTGTTGAGGCACATGCAGTTGAAATGAAATAAAATGAATGACTGAACGATGTGTGTAGGAACCTGAGCTGTGCCAAGAAGAGGGAGAGGCAAGCAATGAGAGACTGCCCTGGCCTCATCGACTCCCTCATGAGTTACGTTCAGTCGTGTGTGGCAGAGGAAAACCCTGATGATAAGGTACACCTCTGAACCCACTGCTGCAGCATCATCTTCAGTTAACTTGAAATGTTTTTCTGATGTTATCTATTTTACCTCCATACCCCTGTATACCACCATCATCATCATCATCATCATCGTCATCATCATCATCATCACTGCTATCAGTAATGACACACAATGTCAGATAGAGTTCAAACAATGAATCGGTGAATCGATAAGTCATTCAGCAGCTATTTTGATGATCAAGTTAGTGGGCTAAAGGAGATTGTGACAGGTATTTGTTTTCACTATTTTTAGATATTTTACAGAATGATTAATCAGTTCATAGAGTTTTTTGATACAAATGTTTGTTTATTATTCCACACTTTGGGTTTTCTGGCTCCCTGCGTCGTTGTTTTTGTCCACATTGTCCCTCTAACCCTGAGTTGTGGATGTGTGAGCGGAGCAGAGAACAGCTGTGTTTGGATTCGAGCATGCTGACTAAAACTAGTTTACTCATAGTTTCTGTAAATCATGTCTCGTGTGTCTCTCACAGCATGCGTTCAGCCCAGATGCTAAGTATCTCTATAAGCACATGTACACACACATACACTACAAATACAAATACACACACGTCACCTATGCACACTGACATGCTCCCACACTCTGCACGTCCATAGACACACTACACATGGATAAGCAGGTAAATACCAGCATGTGTGCGGACTTAGTTTGCTTGGATGCGTACCCACTCATCTGTGGAAGTTTTGGGTGTGGATCTGTGCTTGATTCCACGTCTGTGCTGGCGCTGTTTACAGAGGCTTCTTTTAATGACGCAGTAGAGTATGACTGGTGTTGTATGGCTTCGTGTTGTCTGTGAGAGACAGAGAGAGAATATATTTTGCTTATTGGTCGGCCCTGTGACTGTGATCAGCTTCTGGTAGTGAACTCTAACTGTTCGCTTTGTGCTTGTTGATGCTAAAATGGCTTCAGTCACATTTACTGTGTATGCGTCATTGTGTTTCACTGGCTTCTTGATTAAGGATCATTTTATCTCATTAACTAAACCTACCTCAATTAATCTCATTCATTTTGGTCAAGTTAATGTTTCTGCTGTATGTCCAGAGCAATTAATCCATTTCCTGTTAAATGAACATACTAGCTGAACCTGTCGGCTGTTTGCCTAATCAATTGGATCTATGAAAGGGAAATTCCAACCTGGGTGTTACTCTAATGTATTTTTGTTCATTGGTATGATTATATTCTACTCACTGCCTCTGTTGTGGGGATTTGGTGACACGCAGAGTTTATATTTTTCCTTCCCCTTCCTCCAAACATAGGACAAATAACCACATATGGAGTCTTCCTTTATCATGATAGTGGCAGACAATGAGAAGTGGGTGGTGTGTCATTTTATTTTTTATTTTTTTTCTTATGATTTTTCAAATCTTTGCATTTGCTCTTATTTCTCTTCAAACACACACATTTGCATAAGTGTGGCAGGTAAGTCAGAAACCAGATCATCTGTGCTGTTGAACTATTAGTGAAAATGGCGATGAAAAGATTAACAGCGTCGTTAATAACTGCTCCTGTCGTCTCCTCTAGTCTGTGGAGAACTGTGCATGCATCCTCCATAACTTGACCTACCAACTGGAGTCGGAGGCCCCTGGGTGCTTCAGCAACTACTACCGTCAGACAGACGACGAGTCTGGGGGTAGGAAAAGCCCCACAGTTGGATGCTTCAGCCCCAAGAGCAGCAAGGCTCAAAAGCAGGTGGGCGTCAGCCATGACACACCCCCATCTGTGTTTGTTGGCTGAATCATAGCAGGCCCTTTAATCCAAGCACCACTTCCATTCTTCCTGTCTTCCTCCCTCTTCAGTATATGTTTGACATGGATCGGGCAGTGCTTGAGGACAGTGCCCCATCAGGTCAAAAGTGGTTGTGCCATCCCAAAGCCATGCAGACCTACCTGTCTCTGCTGGGCTCGTCCAAGAAAGACGCCACCCTGGAGGCTTGCTGTGGTGCCCTGCAGAACCTCACTGCCAACAAAGGACCGGTGAGTGCAAAAATGGACACTCGGGATTATCTCAGGTTGATTTAGGAGAGGAGTAAATTAACAGAAACCGAGCGGTGGTAGGATTACTGGTACAACGGCGCTATTCACAAGATGAACAAACTTGTTTTGTGGGAAAGGGTGGAGGTTTGTCTCTGCGGATTCAGAGAGGTAATTAGAGAAAGAAAAGAACTTTGAAAAAGGGAAAGTGGGAGGCATGAGTTGTCAGATAATTGCAAAGTCAGCTCAACTGGATTTCACAATGTGAATACAGGATAAATATGGACTGCTACAGCTGATGTCTTTTCCTCCCTCTGTCCTTTGTGTGTTGCGCTGTTTTTGTTTGTTGCAGGGGTCCTCAGCCATGAGCCAGATCCTGGTTCAGAAATTTGGTGCTCTGCTGCACATGACCCCTCTGTTAAAGTCACAGAACTCTGGCCTGCAGAAGACCGCCATGTCCCTGCTGAATAACATGTCTCGGACCAGCAGTGTGCAGACCTCCATGGGTGAGGAGAAGCATGAGATGTTGATAGCGCCCGTCACCTCTGTTGCAGCTGCATGGATGTAGTTTTAATCTACATATATCTGACTTACTGTTTCCCTCGTCTTCTCTGCAGCAAAGCAGATTCTGCCTGAGCTCACAGGTCTCCTCTCCTCTGGCCCCCGGGAAATGGGGAAAAGCGATGACACTATAGCGGCAGCTTGCAGCACAGTACGGACTCTGATGATGGCGGACACCGAGGTCAGCAAGAAGGTCATTAATAATGAACTGGTGACATCGCTGGCTGACCTCAGTGAGAATGGGTGAGTTTTCAGTTACTCATCTCTGTGTGGGAGATTTGGCTTTCGTAGCTGTGACAAACTTAAATGCTTTTCCCTGACATATGTAAACATTTTGAACTGCCTATGATTTTGAAATGATCTTGCATTGATTCATTTCTCTTGTGGTATTTTTGCACGCAGATAGTTTTGGGTGTTAACTGCTCATGTTTTGAGATCTGTCTTAGATTTTTCCTCTAACATCATGCAGAACGAACAAAAACAAACATTTAAAATATCAACAGCGAGTCCTCTTCCCACAAACAATCTTCTTCTACTCTGGATAAAGTGACCGTCAATAGTTAAAAGCGAGGAAGAAGCAAAATTAAATCTGAAAAGATATGTTGCTGTTGGATCTTTTCACTGCTCTTAACATTAAAAAACAGAATTACACTTACCTCCACTGTGTTTATATGACTGTGGAGATCTCAGAGACCCATATCTCAAAACGAAAACGAAAACTGGCGCCACGGCAAGAGACCGCTGAAGCTGTAAACAGCTTCAAAATCTTCACAAATAAAGATCTGGAACAATGGAATTCTTCTCTTTTTATATTGAATATACAGGTAATCTAATCTACACTCACCCCTGCAATTGCAGCTATTGTGGAAAGTTTATTTTAGCACAAACACAATCTCTCAGTCCACTTTTGTGTTCAAAGGCACTAAAATACCAGCAGTGCGGGTGATATCTTAAATGTCTGAATTGCTTTTTTTGATGTCAGTCCTTTCTTTTTTTCTATCTGTTCTTGTTTTCCTTCTGTCTCATCTCGTGCTGCTTACTTGTGCCCTTTCCTAATGTCCTCTGCCCTTCTGTCCCAGATCTTTCCCCAAAAGCAGCAAAGCAGCCGCATTGCTGCTCTACAACTTATGGAACGAGAAGAATTTGCAAGGCGCTGCGAAAAAGGTAAATTACACAGAGGTGAAATGTATGATTGACTTATGGGTACAAAACTTAATACATACTAAGGCAGTCACTCCACAAACCTATTGTGCTTGTGTGTCATGTTAAAGCCGAGCACATGCTCGCTGCCTTGTACGAGCAGCGGGAGGGCCCAGCTGAAATGGGCGGGTGTTTATTATTACTCCTCTGGCTCACACACTTTCCCTTCCCTTCTGCCACACCCAAGAGTTCAGTGAACACAGGAACAGTCACACTGGAATCCTAGCAGACTGGTTTTTATGTGCTCGCTGTCTATTACGGGAGGAGTAAGACGTGGAAATTTGAAGAGAGATAAAGAGAGGAGGTCAAAACAGTGAGAGTCAGAGGTGGGCAGGGTGGAGCATAGACAGAATACATGAAACATTTCCTTCAAATGAATGTATGAGTGTATGAGTATGAGCGAGTATGCTTATCTTATGAGAAGTAACAATGCTTATAGATGTTATGAACAGAAGCAGAGCTGGGAAGAGAGGGAAAACACTGGTTTTCACACTGCCATAATTCACCCAAGGCTCCTCCGAGCTCAGGACTCTTCCTCTCACAGTCAGTGCAGGGTTGCATTGTATGTGTGTGTGTGTGTGTGTGTGTGTGTGCGTGCGCTTGCAGCTGTGTGACACCTTTCACTTATTTTCTTCAACTTTTCTTAAAACTTTTTGCTCCACAGCTGGGATTGGCCAAGTCACTTTTTGTCAATGACAACACCACAGCACAGTACAAGCAAATGATCGATTGAGTGCGACGGACAAGTGGCACCACGCAGCCTTAGAGGTAGGATTGGTTTCTGGATGCTTGTAGTTGCATGTATTTAGGATTTAAAGGCTCAATGGGGCCAGAATGAGCAGAATTTTTATCAAAGGGATTAAAAAGTTTTTTTTTTCTCTGTTCTCTCTTCCTCTTTTCCTCCATGTGATCAGGTGTGTACTTGCAGATGGAAACCAGCATGTTTAGACACTGTGGTGGCCACACCCTTGCAACACGGAGGGTAAAATCCTTCAAATAATGGCCTTGCAGAAATATCCTATCATTTTGAGTCAATCATACAGAATATTGTACATACAATAGAGAAAAGAAAGATTTCCTTGTAATTCTGCGGTGTTGTATGTATTTAAATTGGATATGCTTCTGTCTTTGTATATAAATGGGTGAGTGTGTTTATGGTAGGTTAAGTGTGCGTATGCTGGAACCCACTTCTTGCAGCTTGTGAGCCACAATACACCAGACAATGTTATCTGCAGTGAAATGTTACTGAAAACATGCAGTGATTATTCAGATTTAGGAATGGCATCTCTATCAAATGTGTCCGTCTACAGGCTACAAAATAAAATATCTATTGTGGCCTTGAGGACTTATCAACTGAAAATGAAAGTAATAAGAAAAATGGTAAAAAAAAAACAAAAAACAAAACAAACTGTTGCTATGCGATGAAATCTTGTACATCCAAAGAGTGTGCTCTGTGGGTATTAAGTAAAAAAAAATAACAACATTTTTAAAAATCAGTTTGTTTGTTTTTTTGGTTTGTAATGGGTTTCTTTTTAATTTTCTTTTTTTTTTTTTTGGAATAGGTTGAATATGGTTTAGTATGGTGAATGTGCCAACAGTATGTAAAAGACTGAGCAAGCACTCACTTCAATAAAGACTAAGCACTTGGATTTGCAAGGTTTCCATACAAAAGCAAAGAAATGCTACATTTTTAACGTTTAATGCAGTTTATTGAATTTTTTTGTTCATTCATTCTGTTTGTCTGTTTCATTAAAAATGAGCATAGCAGCTAGCGCCTCAATAGTTAAATGAATGGTCTGACATTTTGAGAAACACAGCACTATTTTGCTTTCCTGCCTGGAGTAAGATGAGAAGATCGATACCGCTCTCATGTCTGCACAGTAAATATGAAGCTACAGCGAGCAGCTGGTTAGCTTAGCTTAGCACAAAGACTGGAAACAGGGGGGAACAGCTAGCCTGGCTCTGTCCAAAGGTAATAAAATCCACCTACCAGCAACTGCAGAGCTTGCTAACTAACATGTTATGTTTGTCTTATCCGTACAAAAAGCAAAGTGTCAAAAGAACACTTTGTGGTTTTACAGAGATTCAGTTTTTTGTGCAGCTTAAACAAACAAGTGCGTTGCCTTTGGTCAGAGGCAGGCGAGCTGTTTCCTCGTTTTTCCAGTCTTTGTGCTAAGCTAAGCACGTGCTGATGTAGCTTCTCATTCGGTATCAATTTTCTCATCTAAATCTCTGCAAGAAACAGTAATAATAAACGTATTTCTCAAAATGCCAAACTGTTTCTTTAAAGTGGAGTACTAAGCGCCTTGTTCTATTACATTGCTTTGTATTAACGTACCTATTGAAATTTACAGATTCAGTTGTGTAGTGTTTGTTTTTTTCACTTGTTTCACATTGTTTGTTTTCTTGCATAAACTAAGGAATTGGAGTTTAATTCATGACATGTAACAGCTTTTCAGCTTGATTAGCTATGTGTAGAAAACCCTATGAGTCACATTTGAAATTCTTTGACAGATGACATAGCCACACGGTCAGTGTTAGCTGCTGGCTGCACACTGAGACTCTTATAAGTGGTCTTTGATCCAATTCAACAGGCTGTGCCCTCGTCTAAGATCTTTATGATAGTCTCAGGGTAGAAGCTACTTACATACATTACATTTTTACATTTTTGAAAACCCAGCATTGCAAAGTGCTAAAGCGCCGAGAGATGAGAGAGTTGGCAACTGTGGGGATTCCCCACAGTCCCACAGTGCGCTGCGCGGGACTCTTTTTATGCTTGAGACACACAGTCATGCAGAGGTTCATTTGCCTCGGGAAAGACTGATGTCAGTATTGCTTTGAATGTATTTGTGGAGAAATGATGAATAATTAGGAGCATTCCCTGTCACTCAGTCTATTTGTAAAATAAATAACATATGCATGTACGTTGTGGTCTTTTCTTCAACAAGCAACTAAAGTAATTCAGTGTGCTAACAGAAAGTTCATACTATGTGCATATTTGACATTAACGCAGTACGAGCCATGTGGGAAGATACTGGAATCTGTGTTCATCATTTTTCGTAAACTTCTTGAACTAATCAGCAGGGTTTCTGCGGTGTTTGTGTGTGCATGCCGTTATCTGACTAAGAAAAAAGCTATGAAAACAAAATGACAAGCCTCGCGGCTCCATTTTCTAAATCATGTTTGAGGGTCTGACTCAAGCAGGTTTGGTGAGATTTAAATCCCAAAGGCCGATTTTTTTTTATGTGCTTTTCACAGCTTGCACTCTCTTCACACGAAAGTACATTAATCATTAGTTTCAGTTATACACAACATACTGAAAGTGTTGCGTTCTGCATGATTTATGTTTTTAAATTTGTATTTTTACCCTATTTTTATCCTGATCCTCTCAGCTATAGTTGATCACTTTCCTGGACAAACACGTTTGTTATTCGGTGATAGAATCATCAGCTTTTTGTTTCTTCACATCGTCTGTTTATCATCAACGCAACACAACCAAATCAATCTGTTCTGTTTAAGTTGTTTGACAGGTGATGAAACGTAGCGAGACAAACAGCAGACACAGTTCACTAGCTCACTAATCACTGTCTCCAAGAAATAAACCACAATGCAAAAACAAGGAAATCCCCAGTGCCTCATACTATTCTAGAGAACGCTAATACATTTGTATTCTTTCATTAATGCAAATCACTTTGAAGCAGAAATAGTCTGTGTTTAATTTAGATTAATTTAGGATATATTGGATTTACAACTTCTCCCTCCCCTGAGTGGTAGAATACTGACAAGAGCTACAGCAACTCCACCCTATGACCAGGTTTGTGTGCATCTTTAATTATAGTGTGCCTAATCAACTGAGATATGTTCATATGTTGGAAAAAGTCTCACAACAAATTCATCAATCATATAAAACCGCTGAATGGAATTCTTGTTTCATTACAAGTTGTAACCTTTCCAGCATATTTACCGTCACATCCCATCCACACGAGCGACTTAACTGGTATTTCATTTTCTGTATATGCGTGTCTGATCAGAACCAAAGATGTTGTCACATAAATTCACTTTGAGATGAGTTTTTTGATACAATAGAAGTTGGAAGAGGGATATCTTTTTTCATAATGAGGGTTTTCCCACCTGGATTACGAGAAATGATTCATCCTCTTTCAGACCTCTGCGTGTGTGTATATGTATATGTGCATGTGGGTGCGTGTTAGGAGGAGGTCTGGGCGTTGGCCCAAGGAGCATCACATCAGTCACAGTCGTGTCAGAGCCTGTCTATGAGCAGGACGATGTCTCTTCCTGTCTTGGCTTTAGGCTGTCTGCATTCACGTCTTGACTGTACTTCAGATTGATTTCACTCAGTAAACGAACACATGCACCTGCACTAAAAGGCCTGACAGAGTAAGAAGCAAGTGATCAAACTGAGATGGTTTTATTTACACCATTAAATACAGAATATCTAATCATTCAAAGGATGGGGAGGAAAAAAGAGGAATAAAAGAGTGAGAAGAAGCTGGATAACTGGCTATAATCTGTACTGCAGGTGGTGGTTTAGGGAGATGGGTGGGACTAGGGTTTGACGCAATGGCTGCAGGACAGGGCTGATGGTGACACTGCTCACTCAGCATTTCAGCATCTATTTCCTTAGGCCTCTCTTGCTCCTCTTTGATCTGTTGAAAATAAAATAAGGGTCACATGAGGCAGACATCAGGCTTACTTGTTTCACCACAAAAAGCAATGAGAAAGCTGACATTTTCAGGTTGCAGAATCCTCTACAATCCATTCCAAAAATAACAAAGCAAGCAGCGCACGGCGAGAGACATACACAGCTGCTGCAGAGCTCCTTTAGTGTGTCTGCAACAGGTGTGACAGATGACCTGCCTGCCTCGCTGCCACACCCAGGTATTCAGCCAGCTCACCCAGCTGAAGTAACAGTGCCTGGAGGGGGGGGGGATCATGAGCTTTTGAGGAGAGGAGAGCTGGGCCGTGACAGGGAGGAGACAGGGTGGGGTGCTTGCCTGGCTTCAAAATGCCTTTCAATTAAAGATGAGTGCTCAAAGGATGCACTGTGAAAGCACCTGATGGTATTCCCTCAACACAACCATATGAAAAAGGACTCATGCAGTTGCATGTTGTAATCAGTTATAGTTTCTTTACAGCTTATTTGTGACTGTATTACATGTATTCTGTATTGTTAGAACTTGAATTTTAAGCCATAATTACTGGTTTTTCTCAACTAGCCATGCAAGTTTACTTAAACCTTTGAAAAGCAGGCCTGTGCCTGAAACTCTGAGGGACATTTGTGCAAAATTTGTCAGTTTGACTTCAGGCAAAAATACAAGCCTGGTTCATTAGCCTAACCTTAAAGGCATGGCCGCGGGAGCTAGAACTGAAGTGATTACTAACTAAATATATAACTAAAGACTATAATAATAGTTATTTGCCATGTGTTCGGTATGTGCATTGTAATGGGCACTTCTTGTTCTTTAGTGGCTTGCTTTGGCAGCGTCTGCCTGTGTCATGACTGTCATCAGTTAACATGGATGTGTCATCTAAACTTTAAAATGCATTAAAATGTGTGACACAGTAAACAAGATGTATATGTGTAAGATACAGAGCTTGCAGGACACACTGGTGGCGTACTGCGATAAATGATTAATTAATGATTATATTCCTGTAGCGCCGCAGTTCGAATCCTGTTGCGGGCTTTCATTTAAGTATTTGTATTAAGGCCTTTAAGTCTGGTATTACTGACACGGATATACAATGACACGGATAGTCTGGTATTACTGACACAGATAACCAGTTCATTGACATGAACTGGTTATGCTTAGTTTTATCTCGGCGCGCTTTACAGACACACAGGTAGACCAGCTGAGCTGAAAATGACGAATCTGCGAACGGGAATTGGAGCACAGGAAGTGGGATATGTGAATAAATATCACCAGATAACATGACCAGCCTCTCCAGCCACCCGGCTTCAATTTTCCGGCCAGACGTTTGGAGAAAAAAAACTTTAAGCCTTGCATTTAGACCACCTTGGTTTGCTAAATGGAAGGTGCGTCATTACGTGGCGAAAAAATCTTTTAAGAGGCAGCGGAGGGATACCGGCTGATTTTAGTGCCCCTTCACCTCCCCCGGGGATCTGGACCCAGGCCGTCCTGATGGCCACAGGTGGATTATTATAATTACTGGAGCATATTGCCTGCAGCTCAAGGTAAGTTATTTGGTTTAAGCTGCCGATGAGCAGTTTAATATTTAGCTGTCAATTACCTTTAACATCACACTGATGTAACTTTATTGAAAAAATGTGGGCATGTTCATGGCATATGTTCTTGTGTGCCATGCACAATGGGCTTTTAGATATGTGTATTGTAATGTTATGCTATTATTGTGAGCTGTTATTGTTTACTGAGTCCTCTCTTATAGAGCTGGCTGCTGTTGTTACTGCTGCAGCTTTTGGTGTGTGTGTATTGTTCTAGGCCCATGTTGTGTTTGTAGGGGTTGTATTGTATGGCTTGGGGTAAAATGCTCCTCCCACTGCAGCACCCAAGCTGGGAGCCCTTGTCTTTTACTGAGGCCATTTCACTTGACAGGTGGAAATAATGGTTTTGTGAGCCAGGCCACACAGACTGACACATTCTGCACAGGAACAAAGTGTTGATAGCAACACCATGGGTAAGGAGCTGATTCGCCTTCTGCTGGGCGATTCAATTCCTATCAAGGGTCCTGCAATTAGTCAATTAGTTAGACCATGTACATGTTCTGTGAGCAGGCATCCATGTGGGTGGTGCATCTGTGAGAAAAATGTGTGTGGCGTTAGAGAGGGAGGGAGAAAAAAACTTCTGATTCAAACTTCATTCTCACGTTTTCTGATGATCGCTGACACGATTCCTCAGCACATTAATCTGGAACAAAGGAAATATGCAAATATTACTCTAATGACGCCGATCATCAGATCGTGTGTCTTCAAAGATATTTGTTGTGTATATTTGCCCGCACACACACCTCATATTTCTGCCTGGAGAACTGGTACTGCAGTTCAAACTTCTCTGCCTCCAGCTCGTACATCCACTCCCACAGCTCATTAGCTTTGTCCCTGAGGGACGAGGGAAAATTACATTGCGTTTTTTATGTAGAGGGATTATTTTCATCACCACATGTGTATCTCTAATTTCCCTTTGGGATTAATAAAGTGTGATTTTTATCTTCACACAAAGAGTGTCCCTTACTTAAAAAAATGTTTTTGTGTGTGGTATAATAACATGATATTTCTCCACCTACTTGAGTTTATCCTGGTTCATGTTCTCAATGTCCAGAGATTTGCGTCTTTCACTCAGGATCTTCTTCTTCTTCTCTCTCTCAGTCTGCCTCTTACCGCTCCGTTTCTCTGTCTGTGGGAAATAATTCATGCATCAAGTCTACATCTTTAACCTCTTTAAAAACCCTGCAAATAAACCCTCCAGTTGCTCACCAACTTCTGCATGTACCCTCCAAAGTGGAGGCTGGTCAGGGTTTTCTTCTTCTTTGCATCGTCCTCTGCTCTCCTCTTGGCCTCCTCTTCCTCCTTACGGGCTCTCTCCTCCTACATAAACATGGATTGAGAGAGGAAGCAGAAGTGAAATAAAGGCAGCTGTGTAGATTATATTATAGCAGCTGGACCGGGACTCTACCTCAAGACGCTTCTGTCTCTCTTTCTCTCTCTCGCTGCGGATTCTTTGCTGCTCTGCACGCTCAGAACGACGCTTCTCCTGCACAACAAATGATCCCATTTTTAACAGAACTTGAAACAAATCTTAATCTTTATGAGTGTGTGAATAGGTTAACAGTAGATTAGACATGCTATTTGGCACTCACAATCCTCTCCTTGAGATGAATGAGCTCCTCTTCTTCTTTCTTCCTGCTTTCAAAGTGAACTTCAATCAAAGTCTGAAGCTCCATCAGGTCCTTCTCCATCCTTTTACGATGTATGTCCTACAGAAACGGGGATATGATGTCTGTGTTTCATGCATTTCCACTTTACAAAAAGACAAGATACGCATATTTGTTATTGGTCTTTTTTTATGCTTCCGCACCGGCGACAGCCAGAGCCGAAGGCGTATTGTTTTCGGGTTGTCCGTCCATATGTATGTACATCTGTCCCATTCTCATGAACACGATATCTCAGTAACGCCTTGACAGAACTTTGGCACAAATACTCAAATACTTTGGACTCGAGAACGAACTGATTAGATTTTGGTGGCTGAAAGGTCAAAGGTCAGTGTGACCTCACATAACACTATTTAGCCATTACTAAAGACTTCACACATCAATTATGGCAAATTTCAAACAAATGGTTAATGTATTATGTGACTCTGGATAAACATGTATCTGATGTAGTCTGAAACAGACAAGCATACAAGCGCGAGGCAGTAGTTCTAGTTTCAACTTCAAATACGAACTCAAGAACATGTTTAATATTGACATACAGTATCCCAGCCTAACATCTGGTGATGTTTAAAATGATATGATATATTGTTAGGCAGAAACCTATGCACAGTATGTACTGTAAGTAAACAGGCAATCCTCTGTTCTCATCTCGGTTTGTCACTCACATCAAAATCCACCTTCTCTCCATCTGGGATCTTAGGTGGAATGAGGTTTGGCATGATAAATGGCCTAGAGTTTAAAAAAACAAAACAGAGAGTACAGTGAGTTAAAGGGTAGAGTAAGAAAAAAATGTGATTAAAAAAGGAAAAAAATCATCAGTCACTGTCACTGTGGATGTCAAATGATAATGATTATAATTAGTAGGTTCAACATTGCAAAAAAATGTCCCTTCAGTCTATGTATGCATGTCTTTGCCTGTAAATGTACATGAAGCTCAGAGGCAGATGTACATGATGCTATATATCTATACGTTGTTTGACACAAGGGTTGGGTCTACATTTTTCGTTAGGCGTGAGAATTTAGTGTCGGGGTGATGTGAAATGATTTGGGCCACTCTCATATCTGCACAGGAAATATGAAAATAATTATCAATGGATTACTATGATACTGAAGCAAACTCAAAAAAGTAATGATACTCAGACGAGTTCTGAAGTTATAAGGAGCGTTTTCCCCATTTTCAGTCTTTGTGCTAAACTAAGCTAAATGTCTGCTGACGGTAACCTGCAGATTACCGAACATACATGAGAGTGGTATCGAGCTTCTCATCTAACGCGCTGCAAAAAGGAACAAATCATTTCCCCAAAACACTAGAATTAGTTCTACAATAAATTTTTGCTTTCTAGAAAAGTCCTGTACGAATAAATGTGTATGTACATGTCCATGAGTGTTACTCACTTGAATTTTGGTTTGGCTTCCTCCTCTGTGGAGAAAGAAGAAGAAAAATAGAAAGAGAAGATGGAGATGAGCTTGTCCAGACAACACACACACACACACACACACACACACACACACACACACACACACACACACTCATATCTCATAATAATCCTACAAGGAAATGCCAGCAAGTTATGACAATGGATTCAGTGATACCTGCTTATAACGGCTGAAATTTTAGTTGAGCTGAAAGTTGATCTGTGTTTCATTCTGATCCAAGAAAAACAGATTCATAATGTGCGGGCATTCATTTCAATGCAGTATCAGTATTACCTTCTCCTTCTCCATCCTCTTCTTCCCCTTCTCCATCTGAAACCAAAACAGAATGCTTAACAGCTTTTACGTGTTTGTTACTGTGTTTCAAAAGAGTAAAGTAGAGTAAACTGTAGTGATTTACTGCCAACAGACAAAGTTATGTCGGTGTGCATGAAAAGAAGAAGACAGACCAAAACAGATCACTGGAAGAATTATGTACTGTTACCTTGTCTGTCTTGGGGTGTGTCAAAATTGAAGTGTTGCATGCGTCGTTTATCATTAATAGCACCCTTGAGAGGTGAGCGTTGATCTAGACAAACATGTCTTAATAATAGGCATTATGCCGCAAAGAAGGTATGGCATCTATGACCTCTGAATGATACTCAACAAACAACAAAAGCCATAAAACTTTGGCAGTACTTTTTACAGCAGCAGGATTCTAAGTGGTGTTTTTTATTTGAACGAGCTAGGCTACAGCTAGCACCTGTGTGGGGCTATACTTAGGCAGAGTGCTGCTTTGAGCTCAGTGCTGATGTCAGTATACTAACATGCATACAATGGCAATGTTAACACGCTTAACAGGTGTGGGTGTCAGCATGCTAACGTTTGCTGATTCGCACAAAACATAAATTACAGCTGAGGTTGATGGGAATGCAGGTAGGTTTGCAGGTATTTTCGATAATTTGAAATTCTGTGGAGCTAAAGGAAAAGTCAAGGGATCTCCAAAATCAGTCAGATAAAACATCTGGGGACCTGGGTACAACATTTGATGGTAATCCATCAGGTAGTAATTGAGATATTTCAGTCTGGACCAAAGTGGCGGACCGACCCAGATTGCCACCCCTTGAACAACACTAGAGGGTTGGCTTTAAACCGAACCGGCCGTAGAAACACTGTATTCACAAACCACTCTGGCGAAAAAGTCACTTTCTCCTGCCTATTGTTTGTGACACATCAGCTGAGAGCTCACGTGTGTCATTGGGCGTTTGGAGATTGAAAGCATAGATGAGAATGAATCATGAATGAGAATGATCATCCGTGCAGTTTCAGGTGAAGAAACAAGAAAAGGGAGAGAAACGCCTTGCTCTGATCCTGAGTCAGCGTATGGTGTGACTAAGACAGAGACAGTGAGACTTTAGAACTGCACACTGTCACATACCAAAGCGAAGTGTGACTGAGATAGCATATCATTTCCCGCCCGTCTGTCTCATGCTTACTGACAGAGTAAATTAATCATCATTACCCTGTTGTCAACACATAACACCACACTTGGAGATTGTCTCCCTGAGTAAATGCTGACAGGTTAATGACACTTGACCAAATATCTGTGCTCAAAAACAACCTGGCAACGGTGTTTTACATCGTAAAACCGCTCACCTTGTTCTTCACTGGGCTCCTCCTCTGCAGCAGTTGTGTCTTCTTCCTGCACGGCCTCTGGAAGAGAAGGAAGTTTTACAGCAAGTACTGACATTATCTCGACACTCACAGGGTGTGATGTTGACACACTGCCACACTCAAACGATCGCTCTTCATCATCAATCATGTAATTTTTCACGAGCTGTGCCAAAGCTAATTATATGCTGTTTTTCTTCCCTCTCTCTTTTTCCCCTCATTACTGTTTTTAAGATTTTTGGAGGTGTATCCACATTGTGTTAGTTTGGTTGATGGATGCATGGACTCTGTGGTCTATCGACTCTTGGTTTGTCCAAGCACTATGTTAAAAACACCTTGCAGAGAGGGACCACGTGATCAGTACAGAATGAGCTACCCTCCTCTGGTATTTAAAGCAGAGAACACTCAAGAGCTGGTGAAGTGGTGTGTGTTTGTGCATGTGTGTGTATTTGCGATGCCGCCAAACTCTCTCAGCCCCTGACTTGAGGTCTTCAAGCTCATGTGATAGGGAATTTAAAAACAAAATTGCACCCATGAGTTCATGAGCAGAGAGAGAGCAGAACTATCCCAAATATATGATCCAGTCAGGTGAAACTTTCCAAAATATCTCCATTACTGACAGCAAAACAGAGACTGACTTTGATAGCTTTCAATGCCAATCCAGAAAAGTCTGATCAGTGATAGTTGTAGCTATGAAGGACAAAAACTGACTTTATTAAAATAAATAAACACATTAAATGTATTTCTCTACATTTGCATGTTTACATTTGCTATTTCTAGATATTTCCTTATAGTTATGTCTGTATTTCAGTGTCTGTATATATGTAAATATATATATGGTAGAAATATATTTCTTTATGTGTTCATTTGTTATTTAATTGGTTATTTAAGCATTTATTTATCTATTTTGTCCCCCATTGACACAAATCACCTTGGTGTGACATTGCTTGCCAAATGTTAATTGGATATTATTAAGTATTATTTCTCATTAATACTTGGGTATTAGAACCCAGAATAGTCTGCAAGAACATTTTATTTATTCTTCAAATTGAATTTTGAACCACAATCTTTATGACCAGTTAGTGTGTCATCACACTAGATTGTCACTGTTTGAAGGGGAAAAAATTTCACCAAAATCATCCGGACAATTGCTGTCTATGGAGTATTTCCAGCAAATATTTTCAGCCCAAAGCTCAAGCAGTACCTTCCTCTGCCTCCTCCTCCTCCTCCTCCTCCTCCTGCTCCTCCACCTCCTCCTGTACCTCCTGCTCCTCTGCTGAGCAAAGCACAGGTCTTGTTAGTTCAGCCAGCCAGCTAGCAGAGCAGCCAGCAGCATTCAGACACACACGAAGAAAGGAATAATAAGCAAACAAACTTCTTTGAAAGTTTGGGGAGATAAAGCATGACTAATTTAAACAATCATTCAGGAATGTCAGCCATAACTATCGTAGTTTAACCACAAGCAGCCTGACAGTCGGGACAAACCTCGTCTGCCACGCCATCTGTTGCTCTGGTAAATGGCATTTTGATGTTATAGAACAATGATAAAAAACCATTTGTGGATGACACAGAGCTTCATTTACACCAGCGCTAAAGCTGTACTGTGAAGTTAACAGGTTCCATACCTTCAGCCTCCTCTTCTGAATCAGGCAGCCAGGGAGATACACACACACACAGAAGGAATTAACAAATGTAATCACAAACTGACAAATGTGGTTTATAGTAACTCATGTTAACACACACAGCTACTTTTGCTATAATGCCACTAATGATAGAGGTAATTACAAACAAAAGAAGCAGAAAGGAAGCGGGAAATTACCTTCAATACCCTGAACAAATAACTTTTTTTTTTTTTTACATTCTGCAGGTTTTCCAAGAAAAATGTAGCCACTGCAATCTTTGACTCAACAGGGAACACACTTTGTGTTGCACTGCGATAAGCCTCAGACATTAGGAAAAGAAAAAAGCAGACACCCTTTAATTTTGTAGAGCTTTACGTTGCTCATTCACATTGTAGATATGACATGTCCCTACCTAAAGCTATGGAAACTGCATGCTGAGTTAACAAACTTCACTCACAGGAGATATAACGACCATGCCTTTACATTCCTTTTAAATCCAGTTTATACTGTGTGAAGTATATTATAGTATCAGGTTACTATATGAAGCTCAATGGATTATGTAAAGAAAACATTTGTCTCAACAACATGCATTTAGTTTTAAAAGTAGAGTGTCTGTCAGGGTTGATAGTGAACATAGTGAGTCATGAGTCGAGTTCTTACCTTCCACCACCCTGTGAAGTTCAAACACATATATGCATTATTATTATTTTGACCCGAGGCGCAAATGCATATGATAGCATACAGCCGTCATCACAGTAGATGTAAAGAAACCGAAAGGTGTCTGTACTTGTACAGTTGTATAGCAGGGTGTACGGTGTATTCAAGCAGAGACAGTTTCTCTTTTGTGTGACATGTGAAAATAAAAACGAGGTTCAAACCTACTCCTCATACTCCTCCACCACTTCCTCGTTGTCCGACATGGCAGCGAGCGTCCAGGTGTGCCGCAGTGGATCTGAACGTTAAACAGACGCCATAAGTTCTCCTTAGAAATCATGTTTCCCCTTACACTCTGACCACTTCTTTACACTAACGTTTTACAGTGCACATAGTTTTATCTTCTTGCACAATCAGTGACACTTACCTAGAGATCAGACGGACTGATGGAGAGACTCAATGTGCAGCAGAGGAGAGGTGCTCGCTTTTCTCTGACAGGAACGTGAGGTGAGGTGAGTCTCAGAGGGCAAGGGGACTGACTGCGTGCTGGGGAAAGAGGCTTTAGGACCCCTTGTTGTGTTATTAATAAACTTTTTAGATAGCATGTACTCTCCATTATCACCACTCCCAAAAAAGGCCGCTGTGTGTGCACGGCTGTGGGGTTGCAGTGCCAGAACGATCCAGATAAGCCTGCAGCTCTCAGACAATGATTCATGCACACGCACAAAAACACACAAACACAGGCTGAGGCACTTAACCATGTATGGCATCTTGCCACTGACAAAACACAGGCGCACAACTCTTATCTACACTCGCCCTCCTCTGAGATAGGTGATGTACAAATGCATTTTACGACCACACGCTGTTTCTGTATTGTGTGAGTGAGCAATTAAAATAAATAGCAGACATATGTAGGAAAACATTTTTATTCTTTAGGCAGTCAGCATCTTGCCCACAAACAGATTAGACAAAAAAACGTACAATTAAAACTCCAGAATTCCCACTACTGTTATTTAATAAACACGAGCTTTAAGACCTTCACCTGTTTAAAGTGCTTGAAAAAAAAATTACACAAAGTTAAGGCAAACGGTTGAAGAGTTTTAAAACAAATATGTCACTGCCCTTTCTCTTTTCTATCACTTCCATTATCTCCCGTATACTTTGCTTTTTACTCCTTCCTTCCAAGCCTCCTAATTTTAAAAGCAGATTCCTCACCTTCAGTCTTTTAAAGCCACAACTCGGCTCCCTTTTTTTTTTTTCCTGATTCTCTCATCTGTTCCTCCTGTGTGCTTTGGCAGTGACCAGAAAAAAAAAAACCAACAACAAAAACTTATAAAGCCTGAAGAAGCAATCAGTCAGTCATGGCATCCATTAATCTTCTAGTTCTCGTTGTCTCCTCTCGCTGCCGCCATTTTCTTAATCCTGTGAATAAGGGCACAGAAATTATTACTCGAGAAATACCTTTTGATTCCATATTTGTTAATAAAGTTATGTCAAAGTCGTTGACAGCTTTAGATCTGCTTCTTAGATGATGTTACAACTGTTTTCATAGCGTCCAGACAAATAAGTATCACTGTATGTTACTGTGATCAGTGTGGTGCAGTAATCCTACCTGTTGGACATGTTTTCACTTATAGATTTTTCCAGGGCTGGCCTTTGAGACACAGTCCTCCCCTCTGTTCTCGAACAGGCTCTTCTTACTGGTGATGTCCACATGTCTCAAGTCCTATAAATAGAAAATAGAACAAATGATCACACTTTTTTCTAAAAGGAAATCAACCCCCGACGCAGCAGTAAAACACCATATACTCCGTATACATAAAAACAAGATGCGCTTATATCTGATATCCCTAAGATGAATTTCTCTCTGAAAATTAACAACCACAAAGATCTTGAACTTATTTGAAATTATTCAACTATTAAACTTTTTTCGCAAACTTCTGAAGTTAAGGCAACTGGATATCTCTGCTAAAGTCTCTAATCACCACAAGTCAACCGTCCCCCATAACAACAGAAGAGAGTCAGAAGGAGGATAGCGATAGAAAATGACTGTGAAATGTAAAACTCATGGAAGGTAAGCAGCACAAACAGATCAAAAGCATCCTGCTCAGGACACTGAGGCGCATGTAACTGAAAGAGTACTGCTGCCCTCTAGCTGCTTCTACACCTGCTTTACTTTTTTTTTTTTACATGATGCAGTTTCAGTAGATATGCTGCAATGCAAATAGCCTGAGTAATAGGTGACTGTACAGTAGGACTGTGTGAAGGCCCGGCTTGGTTGGACTTGTTGAGCCAGCGGTTGATCCGGTCCGACATTCCTGATGCGAAGCTCCTGAATTCCTGTTAACACCAGAGATGCCAAATAATTAGAGCTCATTCGTGCTAATAGTAACATTACATGTTAACTGAAGTTGAAGTTTAACTATTTTATAACTATTAATAATGTGTGTTTAACAGTTTATAGCTACCATTGTAAACTTGTAAAAGTGTTCCTTACTCAAAATCCCCTGTTGTTATTATTATGTTTATTTGTTTCATTTGTATTATTTTATATTGTGTATTTATTCATCTTCGTTATATTTACAGTATGTCATTTTGAATAGTATGCCTACTGTGTTTTGTTGTCATTACTAAGAATCAAAGTGCATCTAATGCAGAACATGAAGTGAGTAATGAGTTTACCTGTCTGGAAACTCCAGGGCTGGCGGGGGCGGCTTCCTGCTGCTCCTTCTCAAAGAGACCTCTCTTCCTGGACACCTCCTCCAGCAGGAACAGGGTCCTCTGAGTCACGTCTGGAGATCGCGTCATTTCTGATTTCTACACAAATACAGGAAGCAGAGTCCAGAGAATACACCGTGGGTAATATTGACAGTTGATGACGAGGATAATTGTTACTCTTGCTGCATTGGAAGGCCGAGCTGTGATGTCCTGTGTGCTGAGAGTCTGACCTGTGCAGCCTGAGCCAGTCTCTCCATCTTCTCCTGGATGGACCTGGATGAAACCCTCTGCCTAGAGCTGGACCATCACAACATAACGCACGTAAGCACTCGTCCGGCTGTACTGACTCTTTAACTGAAATCAAACTAGAAATGGAACAGAAAAACCAACTCACCTCCTCGTGAAAGATGACGGTTTGTCTTCATCTTCATTTTGGTCCTGGTCCTAACCCCAGGATATTTAATATGAGATACGCTCTAAATCATGTATGTGCAACTTTAAAACAAATGGCGTTCACATCTTTATCATCTTTTTTTTCCCGTCTATTCTTTTACAGACGTTAAAAGAATATCTTCATGTTTCAGGTGCAGATGTGATGAAATACAGTAAATCTCACTAAGAAATTGGAGCTGAGAAATAAGCCTGAAATTTACTGGAGTGATTATTTGATCATTTATAACTGTTTGCTGATATTCAGTTTTGTGCATTATTTTAATGATTGATTAGAGTGCTATACAAAATAACTGGTTATAATTGTTACTATTATTATCATTATTATTTTTTAATTTAACATCAGGTGAACGTAAATTCTTATCTTACTGTGTTGGATTCGAACTTCTTGGTGGCCATCCTCACACTCGCACTAAAACAGAACGAAACCATTTGCATTTAACTAAAGGTAAACGGACACAAAGCGACTCGAAGTAAAAGCAAAGATGTTTCCTTACCTCCTCTGCAGTGGTGCACTCTCTTCTTCTTTCTTCCTCATCATCTGTGGAGGACCAAGAGTGAGACAAGCGTGTGTGTGTGTTAGCAGACCGTGCAGCCGTCCAAATGTCAGAAGCTCATGGCCAGCACAGTCATCATCCTCTCTCTTGTGATGTGCTCAGGTTGTTAACAAAGGAGCCAGTCAGCAGTCACAGTTGGTAAATATTGCTTCAGCTATTAGCATAAGCCCAAAGCTTGAGAGGCACAAGCAAATCATCCTCAACTGATAGTCTGACATGTGATACAAGATTAAATCGTGTTTTTAACAGTCAAATAGGCAAAAGTTAATGTTGGCGTTTCCTTGGAACAACATGTGCATGCATGTTTGTGTGTGTGTGTGTGTGTGTGTGTGTGTGTGTGCGTTAGCTTGATGTGTGTTACCCTGAAAGATATAGTCCTGGAACTCTGTCTGACGAAGGCAGGTTTGGTCGTCTGTTGGTGGTTGGAGAAAGAGCCATCCTCACTGGTCTGAGATAAAGTAAAATAACTTGAACTTCACTGCTACACACAGACGTGACTGTTCCCAGTCAGAGGGAGGTGCAGGTCCCTCTGAGCATCTCCTCTACCCTTCAAAAACCTGACTATATTTCAGCTGCAGGTTCCAACTATGGAGCCAATACTAGGTTGTTATTATTGGCTCAAAGAATGTGACTGTCACTCGTCTAACACTGGATGGTGCTGTTGTTTTATTGAATTAATAAGCAGCTGTGTCAGCGCTTTGCAAGCACTTTGACAAGCAAAACATGAAGCACAGATAGTTATGCTGTAAATTATGTCATCTGACAGGGCATTTATATATGTGTGTGTGTGTGTGTGTGTTAAACTACCTCCTGTGTGTGTCCGTTGTGAACAGGGCTTTGGGCTCCTCTGGGAGAGGGGCTCTGACAGGGCGAGGGCCAGTGTTCCCGAGGTGACAGGGGGGTGGTTGGAGAGCAAGGACTCATGGGAGTTGTGCGCCCGCTGAAAGAGGGACTCTTGTCGAGTGAGATGGACACAGAACTGCAACAGCAGAAACGCAAGTGAGCCAAAAAGGTCAGTTGAAGACATGCATGAGAAAGCAGCCAGTGATCCAGGACAAACTCAGAGTAAAGCAGCAGAGTATTAAAAGTCTTTACTGCGACCTGTTCACCGGTCTGCTTCTGAAATCTCATTTTTGTACGATCTATCTCTACTCCTCTAGGGCTATTAAAGTTCAACATGTCAAAACACTCTTGAACAGATCATAACTTTTTCACCTCTTAGACTAACAGGCTGGCAACATCATTAACCATCATATAATATAAAACAAGCTCATGAAATCTCTCTTTAGGCCAGGCCTCTGTTTTTGTTCACAGAGGTTCAAAGAAACTCAAGCAGCACAAAAGTCAGACAGGAGGAGCCAGAGTCACAGCAGGACATCGTAATGCTTTAAACAAATAAAATGATTCTACAGAGAGCCAGAGAACTGTTATCCCAGCTTTTAAGACAATATTTTCACCTGCTATCTTGCCAGTTGATCATGATAAGACAGAGGTCTGTGTGCATGTGAGATTGCATTAAACACTGTATATACTGCATTAATACCGAGGTTTATTAAATTTCCAAAAAACATATTTAGAATTTAGAAATTTGAACTCTCAATCTAAATGAATATGTCTTATGGATTGGTTTGTAAGCACATGTGGTTGCCTTTATAAGGTTCATTATTTTAAACAATAAACTAATAAAGTATTTTACATTTTACTTTGGTTGCTTTTTCATCAGTACGACACTGTTCTCTGCTGCTGTGTAATTAGTTTCCTTGTGGGGAATCAATAACCCTTATCTTATCATTAAAAACTGTTTGATCTATATTGGGGATTAGCTCCCAGTCACTGCCAAGCAAAAAGAAGAACAACAGAAAGTTCTGCTTGTTAACCTGACAAACTTGCGAGCCGGGTTGGACGATGGCTTGGGATCAGGGTCTGTGTTCGGCGACTCGCCGTTTTCGTGCTAACAAAGAAACATAGAGTAGAGACAATCAACATGAGCACACAGCATACAGGCTTTTGTACAGAGCCACCTGAGACACACCTTGCATTACGTAACGTTGCGCTGTTATGGCCTTATTTGCAGATACACTGAATTAGAGCCACCAGAGAGTGTAATAAAAGATAAAGTTCAAATTACGACCTTAAACACACCTTATCAAAGTTTTATAGATGGTTTGCATGCTCTATTGATTCGCTGGAAGAGTGTAAGTCCAGCAAAATGACAGGAGATGAATATACAAACAGTATTTGCCTCCATTTCCTCATATTGTGTTATTATATATAGATATATATTATCTGAGTAATGTACACTGAGTCTTTCCATGTTGACAGAAAACATAAGAGTAACATCTTTTCCTGAGGCGACAGAAGTTGGTTGTTGTTTTAGAATCTAGAAAAACATTAACATGACTCTCTCCGTGTGGGGTAACAGTTAACTGTGATTAACCACACTGCAGGGTTACACTGTTGTTATGACTCAGTGAGGCATTCATAGCTTGAATTTTGAGTGAAGGTCTGTTGACCTTTTGTCTAACTGTCTTGACAAAGGATTTGTCTGTGAAGTGAAGGAACATCCTGGTGAGTCACTGCACATCATTTTTAGAAATGGCAGTGTCAGTCAGTCCACCACTTTGGTCCAGACTGAAATATCTCAACAACTATTGGATGGATTGTTATGAAATTTTGCACAGACATTCAAGGTGCCCAGAAAGTGAATCCTAATGAGTTTTGTGATTTCCTGACTTTTTGCTCTATCACCCACCAGCAGGAAAAGTTTTCACTCATCCCATGAAATATTGCAACATCCACCACAGAGATTTGAACAAAACTCTGTACAGATGTTGATGGTTCCCAGATGATTTACCCGAATGACTTTGGTGAGCCTCTGACTTTTCAACTCGCGCCGTCGTCAGTTCTAAAGGTCAATTTGTTCAATACTTTCGTTTATTAACACATGCTTGCAAAACTAATACTCCTATCATACCCTCCCATCAGCCGAAGTTGTACTTTGTGATTTGTTGTGCTTGTTGTCATATGATAACCATATAACCATAACTTTAAATAAATGGCAAACTGTTTCTTTTTTGCTTTGCTGCAAGGAAACGAGTGATTCCAGTCTTACTTGTCTGTTTGTGGTGTTAGTGCTGCTGCTGCTGCTGCTGCTGCTGCTGCTGTTTCTGCTGCTAGGAATGTAAGAGGCTGGCTTTTGGGGTGGTTGTGGTTTGGATGTGGTTTTCACAGAGGGAATCATGTTGCCCTGCTCCTCATCCAAGTCTCCTAGTAACTCCACCCTGGCGTCCCCTCCTCCCACTCCCGCTCCTCCTCCTCCTCTGCTAGCCTCCGCTTCATCCTCCTCTTCCTCTTTCTGTCTTCTCAGCGTCTCCACATGTCTCATCCGCCGCTTTTCGTCACGGACTCGCAGCATCTCGACGAAGTCCAGCTGAATTTGCTCCGCACTGGAAATAAATACACACGTGTGAATGACCGGTACGTATATGATGGTTCATCTCTGGAGAGAGGTGGAAGGACCTGTCTGTCCTGTGTATGATCAGGTTTCTTTAATGAAAGGCTCTACAGTTCCTTTCTCTCTTTGAAGACTACTTCTGCTCCAGGTACTCAGCTGGAGGTGTGTTTGACAGCCTTTCATATTTTGTATGCATGATATCAGGTTTTTTCCATGTGTTTGAAAAGCATACAGATGACATACTCCCATAGGGCAAAAGTGTAAGAATCCTCTCTCTCTGCTTCTGAAATCCAACCACTGAAAGGTGGCACCATCAAAGACCTAGCAGCTTCCCTATGGCCCTCTTACATAGCAGAAACAAAGAGAAAAAGAAAGCTGGAGAGAATAAAACAGAAAGAGATATAGATGTAAAAACAAGCAGAGAGAGGAAGAGCAGAGAAAGTCTAGAAAGTCTACAAATCAAGCTCTGGCAAGTATGTTACTAAATGGTGAGAATAACCTGCTGAGGCCCTGGGACTTCTCGCTTGTGGAGTCCGTCCCGAAGGCGCTGTCGCTGGTGGTCGCTTCTCTAGGTGCATCTGGGTCAGCGGTGCTGCTTGAGCCCTTCTCCCTCCTCCTCTTCTCCCTCTCCACCTCCTCCTCGTCCTCCATTGTCCACTGGCGTGCCAGGCTGAGGGCAGAGTCATAATGCGCGCAGGGGAATATAATAATCGGCAAACGAGAACATAAAACAGAAAATGAAACAAAGGCCTGAAAAGAATGAAGATTCACATGGCGATCAGTCAGACAATCAGTCTGCTTTCATGACATGAATCCAGGGAGCTGCTTGTTTTGGTAATTGAAAATCAGAGATTACAGTTACAATAACTGTTACACAAAACCTGCTGTACTTGTTCATCAACTGTTTTACTAGCAAAGTCACAGTTGGCCTCTTGTCTAAGCAAATATAAATCAACTATTCAGTTGAGTACTATGCATCATGTCTGGAGAAAACCCAGCATTTATTAGTGTATTGTTGCAGGCAGTGCAGCAAAGGGGTGGTGTTATTCAGGAGTAAGACGTTTTAAGTAATCCAGTTGTTTCTACACTTTAACTGTGACATTAGAGCTTATAATTCGAACATCAAAGAAGAGGTAGAAGTGCCTGTAGCAACATTAGTATATTAGTAATGACACCAAAGCAAAAAGAAAATAGCACAATGGTATTGTAGGCTCACTTGGCTGCTGACTACAGATAGTACAAAGATAATAATAAATTATTATATATATAATTTTTACTCAAGACAGGATGCTTGACTGCAAGAGAGAAGTCAGATCAGTGAATAAAGTTCAACTCCACAATGTCTACTGCCAAAAAGCAGCAGCTGCAGAAGGTGTCATACTCTCCGTAAGAAAACTCAGAGTGCCAGCAGTAATCTTACCTGGACAGAGCCGACCAGTTTTTCCGACTGATGGACATGTTGGACCAAACGGAATAGAATAAATTAAGTTTCCAGGTTCACTTCACTCACAGACAGGAACAAGTTGACTGACTGGCACTGTGAGGGAGGCAGTCAAATAACAGTCAGTACAACACAAAGCAGTCCACCTTTACCCTGACGGTGTCACATGACCACAAAGGTAAGCTACCCACCTGAGAGATAGGGGGAAGGAGGGAGGGAGAGAGAGAGAGAGAGAGAGAAAGAGAGCTTCTCCTTGTATGGTGGAAGTGTGGCAGTTGTGATAGCTGTGATAGTCACTCCTGTAAAGCCAGTTTACATGACCTGATATTATAACAGGCACAGGCACAATGAAATAGCATTAAAGATTTGCAGCTAATATACACAAAACATGACAGCAAATAAATGTTTAAATAAAGTTGAAGTTAGTTAAAGAATTGGATCGACCAATAATAAACAGAAAAGTATGAAACAATGTTTTAATGCATGTCTAGCCAGGGTTTTGTTGCATTGTTGCATTGGGCAGCGAGTCTCTTTGCAGTGTGAGTCAGACTGTTTGCTCTGCTATGTGAAGCCACACCTTTTCCCCAGAGCCCAGTGTGCAGGACTCTGACCCAGACTCAGATCAGTCCGATATACACACACACACACACACACACACACACACACACACACACACACACACCCACACCCACACACACCCTCCACTTCACCTGGCTTTATACCACACCTGTACCTGCTATATTCTGTGGCGACCATGAGGCATCAAAAAACAGTGAACTACTATCATGATAAGTGATAAAGCAAAGCTCTTGGTTTTTCCTTCTTTTGTGCATGTGCATGTGCAAACATGAGCCTGCTCCACTCATATTTGGAGAGGACTGGCTTATACCATGTACCATTAAGATGCTATCTTATGGAACCAATTTGCTTGTCACTCCCTGGCCAAAGAAGCAATGAATGCATCAGTACAGGTTCATTTGAGGCACCGAAACAGAACTTTGTGTCTCTGTGTGCGTATGTATCAGCGTGTGCCCTCATGTGTTACTGTGCCTTGAAAACTAAAATTAGCGTTACATTCTCAAGGAAGACTTGACCACATAAATGGAAGTGAAACAGACCCCCCCACCCCACGAGGGAAAAATTCAGGTTCTTTGCATCCACCGGGATAAGGCGATAAAGAAACACTTTTTAGAGCGTGCTTTATGAGCATGCAAAACAGTCTGCGGAAGACTTCAGAGGACTGTTTTACAGCTGTGGTCAGCTGGCGGACATGGCCATATCAGCAGAAATGTGCATGGTGTAAGCTCCGATGCAGAAGGGCCTCTATGTGACAGCTACATTTCTTTTTGTTAATAAATTCCTCTAATATAAAACAACAATCTACAGCTGTACGCTGTATGTGCTGCTTTGAACGAGAACAATGCTTGCATTTTGTTAGCAGTTGTGATGTTTACCATGTTCACCATCTCAGTTTAGCAGGTTAGCATGCTAACGGTTGCAAATTAACACTGAACACAAAGTAGAGCTGCGACTGATGCCAGTAAATAAAGTATTAGACAAATTGAAGGTTTGAGCTGTTCCTGGCAGATGAAAAAATAAATCACAATTCATCCAATAGTTGTTGAAATATTTTAGACTTAACTGACAAACCAACATTGTCATCCTCAGAGCAATGCTGCTAGCATGGCCCAAAACACAGGGAGCTGTGTAGCTATGATTTCTCTGAGGCAGTGGTTCCCAACCTTTCCAACCTCAAAAATGTTGCCCATATCCAACTCTGTTACAAGAAGGAGGCCAAATAATACATTCTCAAAGGACTTTTTATTTTACTGATAACGATTGAACATTCAGGATTGACTCAGACTGAGACAGGAAACAAGTCTACAATGTGGTCTGGCTTCATTTTTCCAGCACAAATGTTTTTTAAAGATGTTTATTTTCAAAACATTCAAAAACATTACTTTTATTTATTATATTTTTTATGATTACATCTTTTCGCCCCAGCCCACAGGTTGGGAACCACTGTTTGTAGTGTGGCTGTGACAGAGCAAAGTTTCTGTTGACCCCAGACTGGACATTTAAAAATCCTGTTTGATTCAGAGCTTAGTTCTTTTGTCAAGCGAAATTACTCACACATTTTTGTTTCTTCTGGCCCAACATATATCTTGGTCCTCGGACCGAGTCCAGCTAATATACAGCATCATTTTAAAATGCTATTTCCAAATTCAGTTTAGTTTAGTTCAATTCAATTCAATTCAATTCAATATATTTTTTGTGTCAAATCATGATATATATTATGTCAAAGCACTTTACAGGGTAGAGACCTTACTTTATTATAGAGAGAAACACAACAGTTCCCACAAAGAGCAAATCTGGGATCATGTCCAAATAGTGGCAAACAGCTGGCAAGATTATCCGTGTATGTGCCAGAATTCTGCCTATATCACCTTAATCTATAAAGTGTGACATTTATATCTGTGCTGCACCTTTAACATATGAAGCTTGCACTACTACGAAGGGAAGACAGCTGCAATAAGAAGACTGTTACCTTTGTGTAATGAGGATTCCCAGTTTTTTTTTTCTTTTACTTAACTGTAGCTGTTGTTTATTGAGCACACGTTTGCACAGAAAAAAAGCACAAAGAAATTAGATGTGTGTTTTATTGTTGCATCAGTTTTCATGTAAACACAGCTGATGAAGTGCACATTATTATTATTTTTTTTACAGTTCATAAAACCACAACCCATGATTACATTAGACCTGCTGATTAAGTCACCATACTATCCACATTTGTGTGTTGGAGATATGAGCTGCACATTTCGACATTTCTCTGCAGACATAAGGGGCCTAAAAAGATCCGTTGTGAGAACAATAAGTGTACATGGTACATAGATATAGTCATTTTTAACACCTTAACAAAGAACAGCAAACAGAAGAGGAGAAAACCTTCCGGGAGTGTAGGGTCATCTTCTCACCTCCATGGCAGGAGCATACGGAAGGATGACAGCATGAGACAGAAATCCAGACACTGCAAAAAACTGTAACAAAATCAACTGAGAAGCAGCAGGAGTGATGGCGCTCACGTGACACCAGTCCTCCTTCTGTGTTCACTGGGCAGGACCCTTAGCAGCGTCGAACATTTTCTTCCTTCCCTCCATCCCTGACATGGCCTCCACATTCTTCCTCCAGTCGCTGTCTTCTACCGGCCTCTTCTGCAGAGAGATACAGTGGATGGACAGGTGGTGTTAGGGATGGTTTATAGGCTGAGAACACTCTTTGTTTAAAGAGACTGAAGTAGAGCAGGTTCAGAAGTTCTTGTTCTAGCTAAGCCTTTGAGACCCGAGCTGTCAAGTGGGAAATCCCTATAAGAATACCATACTTGTGTAACTAGTTCACCCAAAGACACACACATCTATGCAAGCACACACACAGATACACAGCAGCTTCTGCTAATCTGCACACATACCCCCTCACCCCACCCCACCCCTCCACCACCACTACCACCACACACACACACACACACACACACACACACACACACTTTGACCAGTGAGGAGAACCGGTCACAAAAGCTCCTTTTCAGTGTACAATGGGAACATTGTTTTGTGTACGGGTCACACACATACACACACACACACACACACACACACGGTCACCGCCCTGTATTGGCCTGCTGCTCGATATCTCAAACACACCTTTCAAACACACACATGCACACACACACACACAAACACACACAAACACAGGTGCTCCATGGTGCTTTAAGTGATGATGTCATGTGTGTACCTGAAACAGTTACCTTGCACACGTGCCCTTAGGATGCTGCACAGCTTGATTTTGCTCTTTGCGTGTGTGCGCATGTGTGTGTGCTGTGTTTTACTTCCGTACAAACCTTCTCAGCGTCCTCTTTCTTGACAGATTTGAGGTTGGCTCGGAGGTCCATGGAGACTTTGTGCTTGGAGCCGAGCAACGAACGGAGGATGGCGTCAGCAGACACACGAACACGTCGAAGATTGGGCCTCTTGAATTTCCCCCTGAGATCCAACACCTTGATGTTCAGATCTTTAATCTGGGCCAGGGACAAATAACTGTTATAGTTTGTGAAAGTTCTGCACCCTAAAAGTAGGGCTTTATATGATGTCACATTCATTAAGATGTTTGCATACCGAGTTCTATCCAGAGCACAGGGAACCTGTGGGTGGGAAAATATCATGTACCCACCTCACGTGTGTTGAGCATAACTTTGGCTTCAATGTCATATCGCTCCTCATCCACCACATCTATTTTGGCATGGAGCTCTCTGCAGAGATCCTGTACATGTGAATGCATGAGACACAGCAAAGTGATAAATACTGTATGTATGTTGTGACGGTGATAGTTTTGGAATCACTGATTCGGCTGATTTCAGGAGTAATGTCAAATTCATGTATTTGGGAAAATGTCCGTTTTTAGAATATGATCCTATTATTATTAATCCTATAGATTATAATGCCTTGGATTCCTTTCATTTGAGTGACTTGAATTGAGACTTGACTGAATTAGAAAAAAAAATATTTAGACAAAGGCAAAGGAAGAGAGAAATGTGAAACGTGAGTTCTTGAAAAGATCCACATTGTTTTCTGCTTAGACTGCCTCAAGTTTTATGAAAGATGCAGCTTCTTTCGCGGCTTTTGCTGGTTTTGAATTACCGGGAAGTGAGCGGAGAGAAGAATCGGAGAATTCTGGGTATTATTTGAGGACGTTACCTGTAGCTGTCCAAGGCTCAGAGTGCTGGTGTTTAGAGGAGGAGCTCTCTCTGCCAGATACCTGTGTTTCTCCTCCTCTTTAACAAGGATCTCCTGCTCCAATTCCTCCTTGGCCTTTGCCACCATCAGACTCTGCACATATGTAAATCAACACGTAATATGATCATATATTACTGGATGCTTTTCTGAAGCAGATTTTAGATATAATGTGGAACATCCAGGCCATACAGTACATACTCTGGGTGTTCAGGATTAACTGAAAATCAGGGGACACGTAGCAGCTAGAAAGAGCGTGACCTCTGCTGCTCTCCTGTGGTTAAACATGTGTAATGCAAAAAATGTAAAAGCTCTCTTACCTTGAGCATCAGCTTCCTTGAAGCTGAGATCTTTGGTTTCCTCTGGATGGAGGACACAATTAAGGACATTGCCAACACAGTTAAAATGTTAGTCGCTCACTTCAAAGTTTAAACAACATATTACCTGAATATTTTTGGCGATAAAAGAATGTTCCTCACAGGTCAATGATAAACTGGACTTACCTCTTGGCTGTTAAAGAAGGAAAGACAAAAGTTTAGAGATAATGTCTAAAAAGCCCAAACATAACTTTTATAAGTGTGTTTATGTGTGTGAATGAGTAAATGATCTATAATAAGAACACAAAGCCTGATCACTCACACATGCTCAGGCATCCTGCTGATTAGATCTCACTGGAAGAGAGACAGAAGAGATTAGAAACAAATACTCCACACACACACACAATGAACAGTTGTCAGTGTTTGTTCGTCAGCTTTTGGGGGGCCAGATCATCTTTCCACTCTTCTCTATGAGCGCCCTCTCAGAACGTGGAGTCAGTTTCAACATATGTAAACCAGCCAGTCATAGAAAACTCTTCACACTGACTTCTACCCTCTTGCTGCTTAACACTGTCTCAATACTTGATTGTCATACTTTACAAGGCATACAAGAAAACAAGTTGGCAAGCAAGCAGAAGCATTTCAATAGTTAACTAAAAATATGGATAAACAGTTCAAAGACTTTGCTAAAAGCAGTGGATACCTGGGTGAAATAGATAGCTAAGAGTAAATGGTTAAAAAAGTTAAAGTAATTCATATAGTAAAGTTGAAACAGTTAGCTTTTAGTTAAAAGTTGGCTAAGATGGCTAAAATACATATCTGAAAGTATGGATAAATGGTTGAAATATAAAGCTAAAATGAATAGATAAACAGTTGTAAATAGTTAACTAAGCATATTAAATAAATGGTTAAAATCATTAACTTAAAAGTAATGTTTTAACGTTATCTCAAAGTAATGCATAAGTGGCTGAACTAAATAGTTGAAATAGTTGGGCAAAAGTGAGGGTGAATGGTGGCTATGAAAGGATACGCTGACTGGCTGTTGTGACTGGTATCCACCGCATGTAATAGAGGTGAATGGAATGTTGTTTGCGGTGCGTCAAAAATGTATATTAAAGAAACTCAGCAGCAGCAGATCTTCATAGCAGTCAGTGTTGCAGTTTTTCAAAAGATTCTCATATACCTCACTGACCTTGGAAAGAAATTTTACTTTGGTTATATTGTTTACCAAATGTGAAATATCATGAAAAGTGTGACACATATAACAGGGCATGCGGTGTATGTATTTTCAGTCACTTGTTAGTTATAGTATAATTATCTTACCCCTCCTCTCCCTCAGTCTCATGCCCTTCTGCCCTTTATCAAATCATCAAGCAATTAACAGCACTTCTCTGTCTCACCTTATCTCACCCTTTCTCTGTTTATACCCCTCTCCCATTTAATGATGTCACCTAAGACCTCCTAGTATGACGGGTTTACTAACTGCTTCAGCGGATTAGGAAAATTCCAGGCTGATAGCCATCCGTCATCCATCTCTCATCCCCATCTTTCTCCTTGGGATTATCTCAGGGAGAAGAATTTAGAGTGGCCTGTCTCCCCAAATAGACCAGGGGACATCTGATGGACAGCTGTGGAGGCTGATTGTGCTCTGGGGTGCCCAGCCTGGATCAAGGATTTGCTGCCAGTAACGCATGGATGCTTATGAGCCTCTGAGGTGCAGCCAACTTGGCAATGCAAAAAACAGCCGAAGTTGTTTTGGAAAGTTCACGTCCGCCTCGGATTTGAGCTGCTTTGGCTACAGATTTCAACCAACTGGTTCATGTTATTTCAGGTAATTACAGGGTTCTGGTTAATGCAGTTATTGTTTAGGTACAGTTACAGCCCCATGGGTGAAATCATGCCCACTAATATGATTACTTTAAAGAACTTTATAGCTCTCTACATCTCTATTAATGTCCTTGTTTACTGGATTGTAATCATATACTGCACACTGATCACCCTCAAACACATACAACCTGCTGTTCTGGCAGATCTGTTTGAATGCACCATTTCCACTACGTGAACCGTTGTTGTTTGAAAATCTAATTAAAGTCAAATTTTCAACAACAAAATGGCTGCATCCCACAAATCGATTCCAGCTGTCATCCATTCAGTTTGTCAACAGTATATGCACAGAAGGACGAAGACTACACCTGAAAAGCTTTATAAACAACAACATGAAGGGACCTTACCAGTGTCAGAAGCAGGAGAGAGAGAGATGCGACAGCGGCAGAGGCAGGATGGACAGATCAGAGATGAGGCCAACGATGCCGTGCCCCTGTATTTAACTGCACCACCCATTGTCTCGCTCCCTCTTTCCCTTTTGTTAGTGGAGGCTATTATTAGTCAAGCCCATCTCTCTAACTGTCTAATCTTGCTCTGTCCATTCGTCTTTCACAGACTCATTATAAACCAGAGACCAGCAGCAAGAGCCTGAAGCTTTGACCTTGCACAGTGCAGGAGGATGAAAGCAACTCAGATGATGAACTACAGGCAGGAGTTTGTATGTCCCTACTGCTCAAACATTGTCAGAGAGGGGGATGTTATGTAGTTTTTGTTATCCACACTGGCAACATGGCATCTTTTGTCCATCAGTTCATCATTTTGGTCCACACTGAAACATTGTAACAACCTTTAGATGCATTGCAATAACATTTTTTTTTTTTTTTACAAACATGCATGGTCCCCAGAAGATTAGGCCTAATTGTACTGATTTTAGTGATCCCCTGACTTTTCCTTCTGCACCAGCAGCAGGGCAAAGTTTTTAGTTATCCAGTGAAATATTTCAACACTTAATGAATGGATTGCCACTAAATTTGTACATACATTAATGGTTCCCAAATGATTCATCCAAAAGACTTTGATGATCAGTTGACTTTTCCTCTAGTAACATCTTCAGTTCAAAAATTCACTTTTGTTTACAACCAAATACCCTGCAAAACCAATGACATCCCAATCAGCCCTCTACTTTGTGTTAATTGCCATTTATCAAATATTAGCATGCTAACATGCTAAACTACGATGGTTAACAGTACCTGCAAAACATCAGCATGTTAACATTAACATTTGAGCATATTAGCATTCTGAAATTAGCATTTAGCTCAAAGCATTGCTGTGGCTAAGCTTACAGAGCTGCTAGCATGACTGTAGATTCTTGTTTACCCACACCTAATTCTCAAAGGGCAGATCAAGATGCAAGACATGCTTGTCTTTCAGGGAGGCCCTTGGGAAAATTTTGTCTCGTATTAAGCCTCCCTGACAAACCCTCTTGACAGACAACATGTAACTTAAGGGTACTGTCTGTTAGCCCCAGCCCACAGGTTGGGAACCATCGGTCTAACATATTAAGATCCAAGAAGAAACATTTCACATTGATATGGTATTTCAAGTTTATATGTAGTTGGGAGGGAGTAATGTATGGGACAGTGGTATGAAACACAGACACACACACACACATGCTAATGATAAAAAGGACATAGAAGCCTGCACTACATGAAGACTTGCCAAAAAGGCTTGACGTGCAAACCACTGAGAAGTCTCTCTCTCACACACACACACACACACACACACACACACACACACACACACACACACACACACACACACACACACACACACAGCCAACTGTCAGTGCGTTTAGAAGTTCTCTCCACTTAACAGGAGAGAGACAGACCTCTAGTGGTTAAACTCTCACGTAGCAGACAGCAGCTCAATTTACTGAAGCCTGAGAAGAAGAATGTCATTTGAAAAACATTTTGAGGTGTAATCTTGGTTAAAAAGTATGCAGACACATTTTCTCTTTCTGCAAGCGCTAATAAGCAGCTGTCCCATTTGCAATAACATATGTGTGAAAAATAAGGCAAACAATCCTGTTCCAACAAACATTCACTCAGCTCTAGATTGGCCTGTGTTCTGGCATTTGGTTTATGAAATTGCAGGTGTGTGTTTATCTGCCGAGAAAACTAGATGCCCTGGACAGAGGTTATGATGTTTGGACAGGGCATTTCACTGAGTAGTGTGAGCACACACACTCTGAAGGAATGGATTTTTAGGACACACTGCGTGTAACCACAAACGAGCATGCGTGCACACACACACACACACACACACACACACACACACACACACACACACACACACACAGAAACACACACACAGAAACACACACACACACACACACACACACATAGATCTCCTACACACCTGCCTGCACACACACACACACATTTCTTGTGATCCATCACTGGGTGCCTCTGCTCCTTGCAGCACTCCTGGTCCCTTGCTGACTCATGCGGTGTGGCTGGCTTTGGGGTTTTCCAGAGAAACGAGAGAAGTTGCTACACAATCAGCCCTTTATCCCTGACCTGCACTGAGCTCCACAACCACACACAGCTCGTACACAGACTGCTATATTCTTGACACACACACACACACGCACACACAAAACAAGCTTGAATGCACAATATATGCTATTCCTCACTAACGAGTGTCTGCTGATGCAGAGGCCTTGCTAAATTTCGTGCTGGGTGTGCACATAAGCTCCTGTAGGTGAATATGTGTGGGTGGATGTTGGTATGCCTCAGGCTCACTGAGCTTCTCATTAGTCCTCCATACTGCTCAGAACAAAAGGTGTCCTGGCCACAGTGCGTGTGTCTATGTGTCTGGGGTGTGTGTATTTTCCAGAGGCTATAACAGCAAGGTTACACCACAACTGCAAACAGGCAAGCTTAGCAATTAATACTCTGAACCTAAAATAAACTGCAACTGACTGTTTCACACTAAGAGACATATATGAGTAATGAAGCTTTGTACAGAAATATGAACTCAAGTGAAAAATATCAGTACTTTGTGATTACTGAAAAGATTTATTTTATATTTTTGAGCATGTAATACTGTACACGGTTGCAGCAAATATATAGAATATAATAATATGAGCAAAATACTTATTCTTCATGTTCAGCTTTAAAAAAAACATGCAAATCTATTCAGTCTATAAAGTTTTCAAAGCCAGTCAACTGGCGATGAGTTTCCATCAAAAGTAAGACTGAAGAAACAAAATGACTCCTGTTTCAGGCACAAGGTACAGGTGTAAACAGTGTCCCGGCTCCATAGTTTCTGTCCAAAAGGGATCTTTTCCTTATGCAGTGATCTCCTTTCTGTCAGGCAATGACAGAAAAAAAACACATCCATGCTTACAGTACTTCAGGTTCCTATGCTTTGTGTGACATTGTGATTACGCTCATAGGAATACAAGAGTGTCTGCAGCACTTGCTCTCAGTCCATTAATCCGTAATAGCTGTTGGCCGTTCTGTATATCCCATCATGCTGTGCACCACAGAATCAAGCCGGTGGATCTGGCGTCTTCTACCCCTCACCACTCTGACTGGTTCACTCCCGGGGAAATAGAAAGGCCTGAGGAAGAAAGGAAAGATTTTTAATATTCAGATGTTACTTTATATGTTGGACACTGATGGCAGCCGATGGTGTCACGACAAAGTGCATTTGTAGTGAGTTATATCACACTGTTACCACGGCTACTAAGTTAATTTGGGCACTTGACTACTGCAGCTCTCTTAAGGAAGCATCGGCGTGGATTCCTGGACTGTGAGCTCATAGTTCAAACTTACACACTCGGTACATGAACATTTGAGATTTCAGCTCACACTTTCAGCACATGACACTGTCGTCGTATGACAACAGCCTAAATATTGAGAAGCTGAAAAGATACATGGGGCACTCGGCCCTGTTCACACCACGTGCTCAATCGTCTTCATGTCAGTTAAATACATAAGAGATGGCTGTGTGTGTGTGTGTGTGCGTGTGTGCGTGTGTGTTTGTGTGTGTTTAAAAATATGGCTGCCTAGTGAGGGAGAGGCGGGCAGATGTTATTTTGGAGGCTCACATTGCATCGTAATTATGTCCTCAAGTGAGAGTGGGTTTGTGTCGTAAGAAGACTGTGGTGCAGTCAAGGCAGATGATGATGACCGTGGTAAGGAAACATTGACATGACTTTGACTCCACAGTGGAACATCTAAACACTGAAGTGCAACTTGTAAATAACCTTTAGCATGATTGTAACCCGAGGCTTGGGGGCTTCTCAGCCATGTGCCGCCTCATCCCCAAGAGTCTGGATGTTTTCATTCCATCCAATCGCCTCACCAACTTGTTTCAGCTATTAGCACCTCTTCTACCACAGAGGAGGAGATTATCACTGCTGCACTATTTGGAGCCTTTGAGTCTTTGATGGCAAATGGTTGAAAACCTCTGGAAGGAAGTGGGGACAATTTTACCTTTTCCTTTGAGGGTTTTCAGTGATGCTTTGACATGAGTTTGACTGCCAGTCTCAAAGTTGGTACTGAGAAAGAACACGAGACATTCCAGCTACTGGAGGGTGTGGTGTTACATTCAATCTCCAAAACCCCAAAATTAATAACATTTAAGCCTTCATACAGCACTAACTAAATGGAAGAGAAATCTTAATCTTAAAGCCTATTACAAACCCAGTGTATTTCACCTTTCACCTTCCCTTACCTCAGAGCTCCACATCCTCCCCTGTGCTGCCCAGGTGTGCTGTGGACAGGTGTCGGTTCCTCCCGGTCTGAATGGCCTGCAGGTTCTTATAGCGCACCAGTGCCAAGGCAATCTCCGCGTTCCACGCCGTGCCTTCCTGCGGACACCGAAAGTCAATTTCCTTCCCCGTAGCCATGACCACGGTGAAGTACACCAGCCCCCGCTTGTACTCCACACAGTCCACCGTGACCATGCGCTCGAAGCGGAGCTCCTTGGCTTTGGAGTTCCACGCCAAGCCCGGAGCATCACCGTCGCCGCCGCCGCCTTTGCAGTTTTGCAGGCGCAGTCCTTCCTCGGTGAGCACGCAGCGCTTCTTCTTCCACAGCTGGAGGAGCCCGCTGCTGCGCTTCTCCAGCCTCCCGTCTCTCATCACTTTCACCGGGAGAGACATGGCCAGCCTGAGCCACAGTCCTGAGACAGAGCCCAAACTTAGGAAGTGTCCAGCAGTGGTGTTCCTCAGGATGAATCAATTAAATATCTCATGTGTTATCAGTGTTAAAAGTCCACCAGGTAAAAAATATATCAGTTTGAAGCTATAGCATTTGTAATGGCAGCCTACACAAAAACTGTCAGTGAATAGATCCAATCCGTGCGCAATGACAGCGCACCGTGGAGCTTGGTAGGCTGGTCTGCGTGGATATGTTTGAACATGCCCGGCTCCTCTGTGGACCTTTCCCCCCCACAAACTGGAACCACACCGCCTCCTCCCGGTGACGACAGCAGGAGATCCGGCCTGTCTATGAAATTCCCTACGCGTGCGCGCGCGCGCGTGTGTGTTTTACAGCACTCTGTGTGGTGTTTATGTGTTAACTGAAATACAGGTCGGTGGGTTTACCCACCTCCCACTTATGTCTCGGGGCACCTGCCCAGAAAAAGCTGCCAACCACACAAGCTCGCACCTGTCACTATGACTAAACTTAAAGAAATAAGTTAAATCACTTTTAGCTCCAAGGAGTGTTTATGACAAGCAGCTTTCTCCTGTCTCTGTTTGAGAGCTGGAATGTGTGTGGGAGGATAAGGGTGGATAAGAAGTCAAATGTTGTAATGTTTGACTGTGTGAGAGAGAAACAAAATGCAAGGAAGACATGCTTTTACTGAGCATATAGAATGATAATTAATAGGTCAATTATTGATCGTTACTTTTAATTGGTTTAATGTGTCAGTAAGGAACTGCTGGGGACAGACATTTCCAATTGTTGCCTATATAGATACAACATTAACATACCCTGAAATAATAGTGGGTGTGTCTGAAAATGCTGAAAGGCAACTTAACATAACTATGGTAAAAGTAAAATTAAGTGGAGACAATGTCCACATTTTCATACCAAACTTTTATTCCTCTAAGGTTTCATTTCCCCGCCGTGCTGTATGAAGGAAAGGTTAACGATTGCAAATCGATGGCAAATTCTTTTTTTTCACATCCTTCATGGTAACATGGCTTTAATGTGACAGATGAGCTCTGTGGGTGGAGTGAAGTGGTAATTCCCTCACTCTTACAAG
Organism: Seriola aureovittata; assembly: GCF_021018895.1. Lineage (NCBI taxonomy): Eukaryota > Metazoa > Chordata > Actinopteri > Carangiformes > Carangidae > Seriola > Seriola aureovittata. The sequence goes on along the minus strand of NC_079372.1, from coordinate 6,873,393 downwards.
ATGCTAGACTTACCTTATGCAGACCCAGCAGCATGATGTGTCACTGTGGTGTTATGTGAGGAATGGAATGAACACGTGTCATTCCTTGAAACTGAAACACACACAACATCGCCCTCTAAACTACATTACTTCCGCGTTCTTTAAATATATATAGTTTCACTCATATGTTCTTATGTAAGTTTGCACCAATTAAGAAAAAAACTGGCACCAAAATCATTATTTTTTTTCCATTGTATTTATTATCATGCTGTTTGGAAGGCATAACATAAAAACAGGCAACATGTTGTGAATCTTGTGATACCGAGATTTCGTTTGGAGAGAGAAAAACAGCCCGACAAGAGAATAAGAGGATGATACATTTCAGTTAGACCAGATAGTGCAAATCATCAAAGCAGCTCTAAATAGATAGATACTTCAGTATTGAGTGTGATGTATGGGTCAAGATTAATATAAAAGCAGAATTAAACACCTTTAACTTGTATGCGACTAAGATGGTGGCATCTGTTCCACTGTAGAGTTTATAAAGCAGCTTTTTAATCAAGCGTGTGTCAGGTAGCCTACATGTTTACTGGCAGCAATCTGCCCTCTGCAGGAAGAAGATTGTACCGCAGTGCTGTGGAAACTAGTCGGCTCTACTGCGTGTGCGCCAGCGCCCCGGCGCCCAATCCGTATCCAAATCCCTTGGGACCAAAGTTTTTGCCATAACACCCTGAAAGACAGAGAATAATGTCAGAAGGCGCCACGCTTCGGAATCAACATCATGTCCTGTCATACAATTCACATCATGAGTTAGAACCAGCTAGCCCCATTTAATTAGCCCCATTTGGCCATCAGCAAATAATGCTGAAGTTGGTTCAGTCTGTTGAAAACACAAAAACGTTTAGTCCAGATTGGATGTTTTTTATGCTTTCACAAATAAAATAAGGATTATCTGAGAGGGGGGGTTATCTGAAAATCGGTGCGATAAACGTTGAATCTGTAGCTCAGTATCGTAGGTTAAGTTTACCTGAGCTGTCGAATCAGATGCTACGAGTCATAAGCTAACGTTAGCGTCGTCTTCAAAAAGGAAATCAAAAGTTACTTTTAATCCGCAAACTTCTCCTCCACCGTCATATATCCACAGCAGGTAAACACTAAACTCTTCTAACCATGATAATGTATGATAATGTTGATGTATAAGAGGCACCAACCGGGGCTTAAATAATGTTGCTAATGTTAGCTAGGCTATTTGTTTACATGAAGGATTGCAACAGGTAAATCTTTTTATCATACAGAAGAATGTTTGAGGATTAGGATTAGTTATATACTCAGCTGTGTTTTGTGCTTTTTTGTGGTTGTTTTGTATTTCTTTGTAGTTTTTTGTCGCTTTGTTGTTGTTTTGCATCTCCTTGTAGTTGGTTTGTGTCACGTTGTTGTTGTTTTGCATCTCTTTGTGGTCGTTTTTTGTCTCTTTGTTGTCATTTTGCATCTTGTTGTAGTTGTGTTGCGCCTCTTTGCAATCGTTTTGTGTCTTTTGTGTAAGTGGTTGTTTTGTCTCTGGGATAGTTTTGCCTGTCTTTGTTGTCTTAACTAAGTTTTGTGTCTTTATAACAAAATCTAAAGAGGCTGTGGCCCAGGCGCCCCCAGACCCCACTGTGCCCAGTAGATCTGTTCAGAAATCCATTTGTGCCAATTAATGAATTTTATTTATAGGAATTAATGGTATAAGGCTGGTAAGTACTCACAAAAATGTGATGTGAATATCAATGAATTAATATGTACCATACAAATACTGGGTAGAGGCAAAAAAATTTGAGTTAAGAGTTTGTTGTGCCAAGCCAAAATGATCAGTATGTTCTCAATTCAATATACACAAAAATCTTTAATTTTAAGGACGGAGTATAACAAGCTTTTGAGCTGTATTTTGATACTTATATTGTTATTGGGTTCTTGAGGATATTTTTCTGTGTTAGTGGGCCCTCTGCTGTATTGTTGTGTTTATTACAATCCAGTCATCCACTCACAAGCTACTAACAAAACATAGCAGTTCATTTTCTTACCAAAATGTCTGTTAAGCCTGGAGGTTTTAGTATTGCATCCAATCTTGCTCTTTTAGTAGTCAAACTACTGATGTGTGCATCCCCTATATCACTTCTTTTTCAGACTAATGCAGCCTGAATGGATGAACATGGGTCATCCCCCCTGGCTTCAGCACTCTGGACCAGCATTGAAAACAGTCAGTAAAGTAAAGCTACCAAAGGTTGTAAAGTCCCTCACAATAAATAGATTATTGGCTGCAGCTCTCAACCATAACTTCATAGTGCGAACATTGTTGTATGGGAATGGTATTACAGTTCCATTAAAAGACCAAAGTCAGAAAACAAACCCAGTAAAACTACAAAACCTTTTCATCTACAATGTTAAACTCGCATTTGCACAACAGTGCAAGTCAACAGCTTGACATCAACCCATGGCAGTAGTCTGATAAGAAAAGGTCAAGTATGTGTTGAAGATTGCTTATTCAGTATCAGAGACACGGTGTCCTTATACTTGCATAGCAATACTATGATTTCATCTGCAGTCATTCTTATACAGGAGGTGAAGACAGTGAAGTTTTACCTTTGCAGTAGATTTCACCGTCTTTATCAGCTAGTGTGGTTGACTCGAGGCTCTTCCCACATGTGGCACAGGTGAAACATCCAATCTTATGCCATGACTGCAAATAAATAGAAGATCCATTTTAAAACGGGCTCATTTTTGCATGCTTGTGCGTGCATGAGTGTGTTTGTCCTTACACTCCCAGCTCCAATCACTTTCTCCGCAGCATAGACGGCCTTGCCACAGCGAGGACACTTGTCTGAGCCTCCAAACTTCTGAGCCATCTTGGATGGGTTTGAGTTGGTGGTAGGGCGATGAGGACCGGGTCTGATGGAGAGAGAGAGAGAGAGAGAGAGAGAGAGAGAGAGAGAGAGAGAGAGAGAGAGAGAGAGAGAGAGAGAGAGAGAGAGAACATAAACATGGATAAAGGGCATTTAAAAGATATCAAGAAGTGTGTGTGTGTGTGTGTGTGTGTGTGTGTGTGTGTGTGTGTGTGACTCACTGTTCATGTGTTATACCCAGAGACTCTCCCTTGTCCATGCTCAGGGTCCCTGCACCCTGGCCATAACCGTAGCCTTTTGGCCCGTATTTCTTTCCGTAGCATGCCTTGCAGTAGATTTCATCCATATGAACAGCAACAGTTGTGCTGTCCAAGTTCTTCCCACACACCACTACAAAGACAGACACATGCATGCATGCACGCACAAACACACACAAACACAAACACACACCCTTGTTTTGCATATTTGTGGACATGTTTTTTGAGCTCATTCATGTTTTGAAATAAGCTTAACTGTTTCCTTTTATGGAACAGTTCTCCCAAAGAGACATGTTCTCATCTAAATTCCATCACAGGAATGTTTGATTACGACGCAGCAACACAAATAACTCGAGTCAGAACTCCATGAACCTACACATTTTTTTAAGTTGAGGCAAAGAGAAAATTTGTTTGTTTTATGGATTTTAATACATTTCTTTTAACGGTATTCATTTTGTATATTTATGTAGTTACTTTAGAATTTTTTAATTCAAAGGGTATGTGTGTATGTCTTTTAAGATGCAGAAAAAAAAAATACACTTAACTGTAAGTGTGGGTAAGTTATCATTCTTCTAGTGTTTTTCTTTAGGAATATATGAGCAACAGTCCACATTAGTTTAGTATTAATTGTGACTGTAATGACAAGTGTCAGAAATTCAGCAATTTCCTCACTGACAATCACAGGAAGCAGCAAAGAGTTTACTCACTGCACAGGAAGCAGGACCTGTGGAAGCTCCGCCCGTCACAGAGTACCTCCTCCGCAAAGTAAACTGTCTTCTGACAGCGGCCACACTTGTTTCCTCCTCCTAATGGCATCCTGCAGTAATGTATCCAACACAAACACACAAAGACACACACAAATACACACGCACTGTGATTAGTCTGATGTGTAGAAGACTATTAAATTTTTTAATATTGTCCATAATCCTACCTGAGCAAAGAGTCCACCCCAGAGTTATTTATCTGTGTTTTAGTGAGGGATAGCTGATGGTGATTTAGATGGTTAAAAACTGGGAATAGGCTGGCCTGGTTGAGAGGCCTTTTAATTTAGGCTACGTGTGGAACTAGCCTTTAAATGGAAAAAACAAATGGATCAACAAACTAATAAATTCCTTTACGTGGCCATCAAGGAAACACATTTACAAGAGCTTGTGTTGTAAGAAATCCATTTAAACGTCCATATTTGGTTGCCTGTAATTTTGGGTTTGTCAGACCAGGCCCAGAGACTGTAATTCCACTCCTGCCAGTTCTCTGTGGCTTCTGTAGGAGGACCAGCAAGCCAGAAGCGGGGGGGGGGGGGTTCCTATTTGAAAGTTGATGAAAGTTGCTCTCTCTTGAAAACTTAAGACAGCCAATGTGGAAAATGTGACTTTGTGAGGAGCCTTTAAGTTGGTGTGATGTGGAAGACCCTGGCATTGTGCCTGTTACTACCCAGTGTGTTTCCCAGCATGACCCTCCCAGTCCATTCTCGTGTGTCCACATTCCTGACCGTGCAAACCCTCCCACCTCCCTGCCCCTGGCTCACACCGTCTATTCCCTGCCTGCCTGACCGTCTGTCTCGTTCTGCTTCACTTCAGACCGGACCCTTCAATCTGGATTGCACGTTTGTTTTATCAGGAAGGAAATATGTTGAGGAAGAAGCTGCAGCTCTACCTGGGGCAGCTTCTTTTTCTTTTTTTTTTCATTTTTCAGTGGTCAGAGGGTGGAGTTGAGCTCGCAGTGCAGAGTTTGATAAAGTTAGGCCATTTCCTATCACCCTTGGACACGCTTCCTGTTTCTTATGTTTTTGCTTTAGCAAGTCAGAATATACAGTTCATTATATCATCCCGTGACTCACACACAGAAACCTGGACGTACCAAACTGTCTCTCACCGTTCCTTCAAAAATAAATACAACACTCCCAAATTAAACATAACCTCTTTGCTTCTGACACCGGAATAGTACTTAATGTGAATATGAGCTCATGGTATGATATTAAATCTTAGCTCAGAGTGAAGCACTGGGTGGAGTGCACTGTGCCTTTCTGTCATTGTAAGCACTAACTGTTTCAGTCTATTTCTGGGGGTTATTTAAAGGCCAGACAGTGAAATCTTAAAAGAGATATGGAATTAATTAACTGCAGAGGAGAAGTAATGCAGTTCTCTTAGAATATTTTCTTGGATTGTAGGTGAATGTCATCCCAGGCGATTTGTTCTGTATGAATGTATTAGTGTTACATAGATATTATTTATATGGTAGAAAAAGAGCTTAACATATAGATTTATCAGGATTCTCAAGTATTAAATAATTTGCACATCGTCTATCACATACCATATTGAAGTGCTGCTACTAAGGGAAGCTAATTAATGAAAAGCAAATACAAAAAAGTACAATAATTTGGTTGTGTTTGCTTGATCATTGAGTCTTTTGCTTTGTACTTTTTGCTGTCTCGTAGCTCTGGGTTCAAAGTCAGTTAAAATGACAAAAAGTGAAACTGAAGGCAACTCAAAAACTACACCTAGCGTAGCCACAGAGTTTTGAACTGAATACGGTCCAGCCACAAAACTGAAGACGTACAGGATGTGAAACATGGAGTAAAGTCAAAGGCCTCTGCTGGAGAGAATTCATATTAACAGCCACACAGATACCAATGGGCATTTTCAGGATTATTTTATGTAAAGGCTGGTAGTTTGTGTATTCTACATTCCTGGAAACAAAAGTGAATGCCAATAAAAGCAGAAAATGTCTGGAATGTTTTTTTACCAGAGGAAAAATATCATTTTGGAGCTTTCCAGTAGCCCAGCTAGGAAAACACTCATTGAAGTGGTGAGTCAGAAGTGTCAAATAACGTTCTTTTGTGTCATTTTACAGCAAATTTTGAAGGCAAGACGATCAATGAGCAGAAGAAGAAGAAGGCAGAAGCTTGGACAGGAGCTGAGTGTCATGATGTGAAAATGACTCCCAACTCCAAGCTCCCAGCTCCAGGATAAAGTGCGTAGAGCAGAAGGTGAGAAAAAATGAAGAAGAATATGACGAAACATGTTATCTCAGAAAGGAGGCAGGGGAAGTTAGTCAATATGTCTTTAGATTCGTGCAGATATGGGCTGCTCTGACTTGTCATCACTCGTCATCTGACAGTGTATATTGACAGGCTATACAGAGTTGACGTGACTGGCAGGAGCATTCTCACTCAACAGGCTGAAAGTATTAGAGCACTAGGGGCAGTTTTTTTGAGAAAGATGAGGGTCATGGTTGCTGGTCTTATAATCCAGGTATCTGTTCAGTTATTTGTGCTGTATGCTTGAGGATAAAATGTGGTACATGATAATGGTGGCCCTGCAAGTTTAAGCATGCAGGGACACAGTGAGTTGTACAAGAATGCTCAAATGAAACAGAGCAAAAGAGAGGTAGGGAGCGCAAACTTGGTGCAGATCAGGAAGTCCGTTCATGAAGTTGATGTGAATGCATGTGACATCTGTCTGATTTAGGCTTTCCAGATTAATATCAGTAAGACTTGCAGAGGACTCTCTTTCAGCTTGTTCATTTTGCCACTTAAAGCAGACAGCATAAATATCTTTGTGTGCTGTATCAGGTCTTATTGTTTTTGTTGAGTTACTGTTTAACTGAATTCTTTCTGAGCCAAACTAGCATGTGATACCTCTTTTAACTTTAACACGCCATAGCTCTTCAAACAAAGAAGCCTCCTCTGGACTGCCTTGCACTACAGCTTTAGGGAAAGTACTTTTATATAGTGGCAGAGTGTTTTTCCCATCATGCATCGGCAGAAAGACAAGGAAATTAGATAGAGGCAAACAGAAAGCAGGACGCTTAAGTAGGTGGTAATATATTAACATTACTTACCTGCAGTTAGTGGGTGCTGTCAGTCAGTGATGATGGGCAGGCTGAAGTTTGACTCCTCGATCCGAGTAGCGTTAATGCAGCTGCCAGAGTGTGTTCAGGAAACCAGCCGGTCCGGAGTTAGGTGGAGGAGCTGCACCTTTAGCCTGCAGGAGAACGGTATCCAATTCTGTGACTTGGTCCTATTTGTCCAGTGATAGAAACAGGCTCAGACAGACTGCTGCTATGTGCTTCTCTGCTCTTCCACTGTTCCAGATGTGCCCAAGGGGAGGCGCCTCTGTTGTTGCCATTCCAGTATGCAGACTTAGTGTGTGTTGAGAAATGGGAGTTTCTGGCTGACTGGGCAAGTAAGAGAGAGAAAGAGAGGGAGAGAGAGGGTGAATGGGGAGGGAACTATGTATTGTCTTGCACAGTAGAAATATTTTATGCCTAAAAAGAATTGGTGCTAGAACAGGAAGATAAACCATACGCTGAAAAAGTATAAAGTAGCACAAAGGCATACACTTTTGTGTAACATTTTCTCTTGACATGAGATCATCTCCTGAGCTGTGAGAGAGATTTACATGACAATCAACAAGAGTTCCACATTGCTGAAGCAGTTTTATAGTGTTTAAGTTGTCTGTCTTTGTCTGAAAGCATCCTGCAAATTCTGAGATTGCCTGGTGAGGGTTAACAGACACATGCAGTGTGTCATATCCAAACCTGAGAGAAGGACTGTTTACAGAAATATAGGGAGAATAACTTTAGTCTCCTCCTATAGAGCAGTACATATGACCCTGAATGACCCTCTGATTATTCTTGATGTTGTCAGATTTTGTTTAACTATGGATATTTCTCTTTCTTCTCTTTCCAAGTTTAATCTTATGAGCCGGTAAAATTCTTCGCTCTACCTCTGTCTAGAGGTTAACCTTTAACAGATAATCAGTTTGAAGAGTCGGGACGGTAAATCAGCTGTTTTCCCTCTTACACAGCAAATAAGATGCGGTGTCAAAGAAATGCCAGCCTTTGTACTTTATCACCACAACCTTAAATGACCTTTGGAGACTAGCTGTTAAAGGCCACGCAGATATGCTTAATGGATGAGAAGGCATTACAAGAAATGGACTGTGGAGCTGCTTGCTAATGCAGACGGAGAGAGCAGAGTGGATGATGAGCATTCAGCTCTACAGTAATTGATATCTGCTACCATCATGTGGTCATTGTGGGAACTGAACATCAGTAAAAAAAAGGCCTACAGACAAACAGTGAGATACTTATTTGTATGTGCGTTAACAGTACCAACACATTACTGCTGTTTGTTAGGATGCAGGGCTGCAACTGTTATTATCATTATACTTAAATCTGGAGATTACTTTCTGAATTAATTGTTTTGTAAGAAAACAGGAAGTCCAAGATGACAACTTCAGATGTGCATTTTTAGAAATATTTTAGGAAGTTTTGTGTAGAAATTGATATAAGTTACCTGCAGGGAGGGCAATAATGGCAGTCAGTTGGTTGTAGATAATGGGCATTATTAATTTAAAATAGCGGAAATTATTCGTCAAATAGTCAGTTGATTGCCTGATAATTCATCGGCAACTATAAGAATTTATTTATTTATTTATTTATTTAATATTAGCTTTTTCCGTCATATCCAATGTGGGGATTTGCTGTTTTCTTCAAATAAACTAGGCATGTTTCATTTTAATTGAGAAAATAATCAGCAGAATTGATAATGAATACAATTATTAGTCGCAGCCCTATATGTAGTCAGTCTACTCATTATGGTTGTCAGTTCTTGTAAATTCCACCTGTAATTCATAACTAAAGTGACCATGTACTTCACTAACAATACAACAATGGTTTTATCAGGAGGGCAGCACTGTAATTCCCATCCATCCCTTTTCTACCGCTTATCCTCTAGTAGGGTCGCGGGGGGGCTGGAGCCTATCCCAGCTTCTTTTCAGGCGAGAGAACATGCAAACTCCACACAAAAAGATCCCACGGCCGAGCCGGGACTCGAACAGCGCTAACCACTGCACCACCATGCAGCTTCACTGTAATTCCCATATGAATAAATAATAAATAATAGTAATATAAATCACTCAAATAATAATAGATTAAACTTTTGAACCTTTGAACTGAAAATCAAGATTTGCATTAAGAAATGTAAAATGTGCTATGGAAGCAAACCTGTACAGAAAAAGACTGGTAATAGAAGATGGGATTAGAATACATATTGAAACAGCCACACACACACACACACACACACACACACACACACACACACACACACACACACACACACACACACTTTAAGAACATTATTCCTCTTCAAGGACAGACAAAACTGCTGTAACTGGCTGATGCGCATGCATAGAAATCTCGATGAAATGTTTTGTATGCTGTATAATTCCTCTGCAGCCTCAGCTTCTCAAAACATGTTGAGGCAGTGGGAAGTGTGGTGTCTACTACTTCCACCTTCATCTCTGTGGCTGGCATCTCCCACCCTTTATAAAGCTTAATGAGGCTCTTTAGCTCAGCTGGAGACGCTGTGTTAAAACAGCAGCTGGTCAGACAACACAGAATCTGCTGAACAGACTTCATGATAAAGTCTCTAAACAAATATCAAAGTAAGTTTTCAATAAAGGTTTTCGCGTAGGCAGACACTGGACAGATGTCTGTGACGTCTGACTTATTGTCATTTTCTACTTTTTGGCTCTCAAAGACGACAGCTACAGACGAACGCCATATGATGCAATCCAAGATCATCTGGAATCACATGTGACTCAGACACAGCTGTATTCAAAATAATCTTATGATCTTCTCAGGATCTAATAATGGTGCAATTTACAGTGAAGTGAATAAATCTGAACTCCTTAAAAAGTTTATTAACCATTTTTTATTGTAACAGTAACTTACATTTTAGGTAAAGGCAATCCAAAACGTCATAAATCTGGTGCTGTGGAGTCAGAGAGTTTATCAGACCTCCACAGCCCACTCCTCCCCTCTGATTGAGGCTCAAGGCTACATTAGCTACATTAACACACCACAATCTCTGACTGAACTGTCAGCAAGTGGCATTGTGGGTAATATAGGATAGGATACTTGAAATAAATCAGGTAATATCACTGGTTGTGCTGCCCAGCACTATTATAGGAGTGCAATGCTAAGTCGCTAGAGTTCTCTTTTAATGTTAAAGATGAATTCCCAATTTTATTTAGGCTATTTATGATATTGTGTACATTTTGGAAATCAAGGGGCAATATTCAGTGTCACTGTAACAAATCAGTAAATGTGCCTTTTATTTATCAGCAATTATATCAACATTTCGGTGCTTCTTATTTCCTTTCTCCACAGTAAATGTTGTTTTTTTTTTTTGCTCTGTATGTAGCATGAGACCACTGGCAGGTGTCCCTTTGAGTCAGTACCTGAGGTGTGACTTGTGCCTCTGATTCCCTGGTAAACAGGGTCGGGATTACACCTCTTCTGCGAATGAGAATTGGCCACAGTTCTTTCTCTTTTAAGCCTTTTACAGAACTGATTGATTTGATGCCTTGTTTGCTTGATAACCTGCAATACAGCACGCACGGTGTAATGTACGCAAAATAATAAGTTAGTGAAGTGAAAGGTTATTAGCCAGATTCTTTGATTCTCTAATCTCAGCACAATGTACAATGGTATAGTACATTTTCAGAAGCAATGATTAAATGTGTTCATATGCAGCTTACCTTATGATGCCAAGAAAAAGCTGTAACATGAATGAGTGATGTCAGTTGAACAGTTTAATACAGATAACCATCCAGGCTCCAGGCTTCTCATGATGGGCAGTTGGATGATAAAGGTTTATTATTGGATTTTGTTTCAGACGGCAACGGAGAGAGGGACTAGTGACGGATGTGGAGAGACAGGAGAACAGAAGTGAAATAAATGCAGAATAAATAGAGAATAGATGGAAAATCCTCTCAAATAGTCAGAAAGAAAAAGTGACACAGAATTATATTGATTTCCAGCAGATTTTAGGGAAAACATGGAGATCAGAATCATGGTTTGAAGTAATGTCAGCAGGGGGCGGTATTTGATAGGTCCACATCTATTGTTCGACTATTGCTGAAGTGCGGAAATATTCCGAAAGAATGAATAGAGACCGATGGTGTGGTCTTCAATAAACTTCCTGTTACGTAGTGATTGCTTGACTTAATAATTAAAATGTAGTTAAGTTCTTCTTTAAAAAAGGACAATTGGCATTTTGCCTTTATCTTTACATTTTAGGCTTCTGCTTGTCCAAGAGAGAGATCAATCAGTAAAAATGAAACATGCATGACCCGGAGAATAACATGGAAAAAGGAAGAACAGGTAATTGTCAGAGGGAGGTTGCGGCTGTGCAACCTGTGAAGATGTGTGACTGTTTGTTGTCAGTGCTGTTTTTGGGACAGGGTGGGAATTTCAACTCCCTGTGATCAAAGCTGGTTTAACTTGTCAGTGCAGATATTGTAAAAGGAGAAAGCGTGTAGAAACTTACCCTAAGGCAGCTGCGTTTATCAAAGGGCACACAAGATGCCAGTCAACTGTCAACTGATCACAACTAATGCTGGGCAGTATGACTGAAATCGACATTATGATATAAATTAGACTATTCCTCCAGTATTTCTATTATTATTATTATCTTTTATTTACTTCATACATAATTAAAGACTACGTTAAACCTAAAATATTGACCAGATGTCTGTGTTTGCTGAAGACTTGATTTATCCGGGGACCTCCAGGCAACTGGTGGAAAATGGATGAATGGAATCTTTAATAACTTTAGTAATGATGATACATCCATACTAAATGTGCTAATATTAGTGTTTCACCACAATCCAAAAATCCAAATGAATATAGTGATTCATTCATTATTCATTCATTATTTATTTTTTTCCATCACTTCATTGTACTCTTCAAACACAAAGTTCTACAATTAATATAAGCTTTAATATTTAACAACATCATTCACATTTTATGATTGAAAAGGATCAGAAAGAGGAAAAATATCACCAGCAGCCCCCAAAATACTGCACCTGATCTGGGAATGCCAATACTTACAACAATCCTTTTAAGGCACATGTAAACAGCAAAATGCACACATACACAACCACTTACAGAATATCAAACATAAGCATCGCGTTCATTTATTTGGTGTCTGCACATGAAACAACATTTGAAAAATTCTCAGAAGAATTCTGCAGTTTGACCACACACACTGAAAAACACATCTGTTCTAATGTAATCTGTGCAAACTGAATTTTGAAATAACATTTCCTCCAGGTATCATCATCTGTTGAACCTAACACAAACAGCCTCTGTAATAGATCTGTAATGTAATAAATAACAGGAGGTCGCTGTTTAGTTCCTGCATGGTGAAATGATTACACCTCACCTCCAGTGCATCCCAAGTTATTTGCCAAGAACTTTTTCATAGCAGACTTTGGATAATTTGAAATAGCACAGTCAAAATGTCTGCTGTAAAAAAAGATGACAGATTAAAGAAGGAGATGTCATGATCTGGGGTGAATGGATAGATTTAAAATGCCAATAAACAAAACAAAAATATTCAGATGAGTGTCCTGCTTGTGCTGCTGTATTTAACAGTAGTTCCTTATTTTACTGTCAGGTTTTTAAATCTTTAACTGGCTTCATCTCAAACTGGTATACTGTAGTGAGGCCATCAAGTGCAGTCACATGAGGCTCGGTCATACAGTCGTACACACTATAGAGACAAACTCAGGATGCTGGTACACTGTGGATGGAGAACTGTGGTAATTAGATACAAACTTTCACAGGGAACTGGTGACTTCCTCTGAGCTGAATCAATGCAGTACTTGTCCTGTCTCTTTGTGTGTGTGTGTGTGTGTGTGTGTGTGTGTGTGTGTGTGTGTGTGTGTGTTTTTATTTTATTTTATTTTACTCATCTCAGTGAAGCTACACATCTGAGGCCTCATGTTCCAGACAGTCAACATGTTAGAGTAACCCGCCCACTACCCCCTCACTCCATCCCTCCAGATGCCCCTTGGGGTGACAGTGATACAAGTGTCCCATTGTCACAACAGCGTCTGTCAGGGTCTGTCTCTCATGGGGGTGGGGGGGTGGTGGTCATGCCTTGGGGGACATCAGCAGATTAGCTATGACATTAAACCCCCTCCCCTCAACACACGCACACACACACACACTCATTGCAGACTCATGGACGCTGCTACCCATAATCCTTCTGTTTCAAGTCACTTCCCGTTTCATGAGCCACCGAGTCAAAGCAACAGATCATTTCAGTGTGTTTTGTACTGGGAGTGGTTGCTGCACATAACATCATCTCAATCTCCTGGGAGCTGGAAAAACAGACGAGGGGCCTCAGCATTAATGTGCGTATTTGGAGGTGAGCACTTACAGTGATTGTGGGCTACAGCCTGAATGGCAGACTGAACTGTACGTCTGTGTATGTGGGGGAAAGAGGGAGGAGGGGCGCGTATGTGCTCAGTATGCATGTGCTATGTATGTATGTATGTATGTATGTGTTTGTGTGTGTGTGTGTGTGTGGTGGGGGGGCCTGTGCTCTCTGGGCAACGTACTGTGTCCTAATAGCTTTTATCAGTTTATCATGATTGGCTGATCAGTTGATTTATTTATTTGCATGCTGCTGTTTAACTGGGCCACATTTTCCATTATTTATGTATTTAACCAGCAGTGACTTACAGACAAAGTCAAGTGTGAGCACAGCCAGTCGATGCCTGATCAATATGTGATCAGCCGGAGAGCTACGAGCTGTAATTCACCGCAAGATCGAGACTGTAAAGACACACGCAGTGAGAGAACATGACATGATTTAAACCGTACTTAAAGCTGGTGGATATATGCTGTACAAATGGGGCATTACAGACACATTGTGTGAGTCTGATCCCGTTAGTGTATCACAATCTTCATTAAACATTCAGCACCGTCCCTTAAGTCAGTGTGTCAAACTGTAAGCCAGCTCAGCAGAAATATGAGAAGAGAAAACAGACGGAGAAAAGGAGAAAGAATAAGAGACACAGAGAGAAACACAGATGTAACTGTGGGGGAAAAGATCGACTAGCAAATAAAACAAAAGAAAAACCACAAAATAACCAGATTTCTCTGTTAAACTCGTAACAAACAAAAAAACCTGTGAGTAAATACAGGGAGATGATGTCCGGTTGTCAAAATAGCTGATAAAAACGTCTTTGGGGCCTGTTGAGTGTTTACCATGAATGAAGAAATCTCAGTTTTAGGCGCCCTGGCCTCACACAGAACAGCACTGACAGTCCCAGCAGCGTGCCTCACTGCTGTTACCTTTAAACAACATTTCCCTCTGTTTGTAAACTGTGAGCTGTGGCCGCATGTGATGAGAATTTTACAGTCTGTGATTGATGAAGACGGACACACAGTCTGGTCCAAGGTCAGATCTGGGGGGTGTGTATTGTTTCTCTCTGTCTGCCATCTGGGGTAAAGACGTCAAGAAGGTTTTCTCCGCACGTGTTGATTTCTCCATCACTGCCTCCTGTTTCCAGCCTCTCTGCTCTTTAGCATCTCCTTTATTCCCCTTTGTTGCTCCCTCTCTTCCCTTCTCATTAGAGGTGTGGGACAAATTAAAGGAGTGATGGATGGGCTGCTCCTCCTTCAGGGTCTTGCTCATGCAGACATGTGCACTGAGTACAGACACAGATAAAGACATCAGATGTATGTGTGTGTGATTGTGTGTGTTGTCGTCAGCAGAGTTATCATTAGAATACTTCTTTTTTTTTTTTTTTTTTCTGTCTTTTTTCATCCCGCTTTCTCTGACCACCAATTAGGCCTCGAAAGCCGGATGATGGGTTTGGGCTTTTCACATTTGTGGCCACATCTGCTTAATTACCATGTATTACTCACACTATACAGGCAGCCATGCACGTGTACACGTACAAACACACACACACACACACACACACACACACACAAACCACACTCATCCAGCTAATGGGCCTGCCTGTGTCTGCCTTGGCTGAGCTTATATTTCACCTCGGAGAGGGAGGGATCACAGCCAACAGGTCCATTACCGAGAGAGAGAGAGAGAGAGAGAGAGAGGGAGAGAGAGAGAGAGAGAAATAGCAACTGCGATGAAGGGAGGCAAAATAGAAAGAGAGGGGCGGGGATACGGCTGCAGGCGTACTGCGGCAGCAGCAGAGCGGCATGACGTGATAGAGGAGAGGAATGACAGACAAGAGACACACACAGAAATACACATGCTCGCAGCTCAGGGGCCTGCCAGGCAGAAGTAGACAGAAGCGAAGGCAGGGACTCAGCTGGACGCACTCAGCAGCATACAGATTGGACACGAACTCACTTGATGCTTTGTATCCCAACGCTCGCAGAGGGTGAGTGTAGCCTTGTGTTTATTTTTACTTAAGTTTGAAGTATTTAATATTTCTGCTCGGGCATGTGTTAATTTGAGTGTTGCTGTTTATCTTCCCCTGTGTGTGTACATCTCTTCTCGTCTTCTCTCATCTGCGCGAATCCAACTGTGATCCTGTGGACGGATCAATACAAACACTGCATCTTGACCTACGAACATGTTCACCAGTGGTCTCGCAATCGGCAGCGTAGCGGAGGGATGGCAGTAGAGTGAAAGAGAGAGGCGAAACAGAAAGAAAGGCAGAGCTTAAGTGGGATGAAAAGAGGTGGAGAGCGGATGAGAGAGGTGGGGGTATCCTATTAACCAGGGGTGACATGATGTGATCAGGCTGAGTCAGCATTATAGTGGCTGTATGACTCAGTGCAGCATGCATAGCATACATACTGTGTTGTGTGTACATCTGAGGTCGACGTGTTGAGGGGGATGTGGAGAGGATCTGCAGCAGCGAATCTGAGTGGAGGGAAACTGTTTGTGCACACATGGTCATGTTTATATTGCTGGTAGTCTGGTTATGCTCTGCCCTGTTTAGTTTGTGGGTGCTTGTGTTTGTACCGCTATGCTCGCTTCTATGATGAGTACATCTGGAGAGTGTGTGTGTGTGTGTTAGACGTGCATCTTTCTCCTAGTTTGCGAGTGATTCACACTCCCTCTGAAGAAATCTCGAGACTCCTCAACCGATGACTTTTCCATGTGGTTGGACTGTGCTGCTCTGAAAGCCTTGTGACACCAGTTTTGGTCATTTTTATGTTTTGAACTGGGTTAAGTGGTAATTCTCAGTGAATGAAACGCTTACAAAACCCATTGAAAAAAAACTTAAAAAACGTGTTTCTGCATAGTGGATAATAGCTGTTAGATGACTTAAATGCCATGTTGTGTCAGGATGGCGATAGTGGGTCACTGTAAAATAAATTTCCATCTGGGTCACTGACTCATGATAACATAAATAGTCCTCATTGTTCAGACAGACACTTTGTCTGTGTGTGTGTGTGTGCGTGTGCATGTGTGTGTGCGTGTGTGTGTCTGTGTGTCTGTGTGTGAGTGTGTGTGTGAATTTATGATTTTTTTCTTTTTTTGCCAAAAGATGAGAACACTGATTTGTGTTTGAAAGTGACTTTGAAAATGAGTCACTTTGGTACGGGGCCCCCTGATTGGATGAAAATGTCATTCTTGTTTATTACAGCTTCCTGTCTTGGTGAATGGTGAGGCGGTTTGGACCAATGGGAGGGCAGCGGTGAGGATGCAACAGTGATCCAGGAAAAAACAGCCCATTGTTCCTGGGACGTCGGAGAAGTGTGACCTCCCTCCTGCCGGCTCCGCGCGCTCGGCCTAACAGCACACCGAAGGACTCGGCACCCCATTGGCAGGTAAGATACACATGTGGGGCAGCAGCTCTGGCACATGACATTTCTTCATAAGCTTTTATGAGCTTCAGATGTTGTTATTTTCATGCTGTGGTGACTTCTAAGAAAACTCTGCCTTTCCAGGAATCCTGACAGCTCGTTTTAGTGTCTTTTGAACCGGTGTGTGTCACTAGCGCACTGTGAGATGATTTATGACACACACATTATCGCTGTTGTTTTTGTTTGTTGTCATTACAGAATAATATGATAATTACATTAATTTATGGTCAACTTTAGAGATTGGGTGACACGCACAAACACAGGCACTGCTAATGCCCTTCAGTTCACAAACAGAGAGGTCTGTGCTAACGCTTCATTTATTGATTTAGTGATGAGTCAGAGGGTGTTCGTCACAAGGCTCACCCTTGTATGTGAGCCGTGTGTGTGTGTGTGTGTGTGTGTGTGTGTGTGTGTGTATGTGTGTGAGAGAGAGAGAGAGAGAGAATGAGAGAGAGATGGGATGTTTCTTTGATCAGACGAAACTCAGTTCACGCTTTGTGTGTCATGGGACAGAGAAGCTAAAATGGTGTAATGTAGTTATGAAGTTAGAAGCTGACATCTAATTTCCAGCTGCCACGCTATGCTCCTTCTTCCCTCCTTCCAGAAAGTACATACCCAAAACTGTTTCCTTTCGTGTCTCATCTACTGCAACTGGCTATTTGGAGATAGGCAGAAAATTACACAGAATAGAGGAGCAGTGGGGAAATCAGGGTCCCTGCTGGTGCAGTTACCTACGATATCCAGCAGATGTCAGTACCAACCTTGCATAATGACAGGGGACTAGTCACACACTCAATGATACCATTCATTCACCCTGGTCATTACATTCACATTTAACAAAAAATTGCAATAATTATAATGTTATGTTAAGATCTTTGTGTCGTTATTCTGTTAGTGTACTGTTGGATATTTTATTCAGTTTCACCATTTGTACTTTTAGTGTTTAATTTAATCTTATTTGATCTTGATGTAAAGCACTTTTTTTAAATGCTTGATACGTGAAGTTTATGATGGTGATCATTATAACGTAAATACTTGATAAGCAAGTTTTGTCTCTATCTATGAGTGTCGCAGACACACTAATGCATGTCGCATCATTAGCCACAAAGCTCGTATCTATAGTATTGAGTGAATAGCTCCTCCATGGTTTGTGTCATTTATCACACAAACATGCCAGAAAATCTTTTGTTTCAGCTTTTAACAATGTTACTTTTCTCTGAACTGAATATATCAGCAAGCCAACAATGTAACCATTGTAAAAGCACTTATGTAACAGAAAGATACAGAAGGATCTTGTCTTTGAAGCCTATATGGAGTCTGAGCACACGACGCAGAGAAAATGCTCTTTATGTGTGACAAGCTTGTGCTGTAAAACACCGTCTTATCTGTGAGCGAATAAGAGCAGAAATTGATTTGTCTGTTTAACCAGCCTCTTACAGCTGCTGGGTTCAGTCAGCTGAAATGTCTTATTGTCTTTTTTTTTTTTTTTTTTTCTTTGGTTTCTCTTTCTGCGTATTTACACACACAGATCTCCCCACCACCAGCTGAGCCTCTGCACATCCTTACGTGGGCTGCTGTAGTACCGGTATGACCCCGGTGTGTCCCCAGGGATTAGCCAATTTCCATACATATAGATACATACCAAGACCGCACCTGTGCTCCTGGAAACCCTAGCAGGAGTTATACGAGACAGACAGAAATTCTGATGCTCATTAGTGACTCGACCTCCCAGGAGAAAGAGTGAGCGAAAAAGAGACGGTGGGGGGGGTGGGGGTGGGCGTGGGGG
Organism: Seriola aureovittata; assembly: GCF_021018895.1. Taxonomy (NCBI): domain Eukaryota; kingdom Metazoa; phylum Chordata; class Actinopteri; order Carangiformes; family Carangidae; genus Seriola; species Seriola aureovittata. The sequence continues at coordinate 6,854,836 of NC_079372.1, read as the reverse complement.
TGGGGGGGGTTACGGGAATGAGGGGGAGGAGGAATTTGGTGAGAGAGATGAGGGGAAAGGAGGATGGATGATCACATCTGTCTCTGTTTACCTTCTGCTGCATCACCGCTGCTGTACGCTGCTGCACATTAGCATTGAGCCAACTATGATAGAGCACCAGTCCTTGGCAAAACCAAATCTCCATTTTCTGTGTCATTTAGTCTAATATAATAAGTAGGTGAGAGGAAGGTCTCTCTACAGAGACGCTTGTCCTCTCCTTTACAAAAAGCTGAATTGTTATTTGTGGGAATGTTGTGAGTTTTTGAGCTGCAGCAGTCAACCGCTTTCCACTGCAGTGATTCTGAAAAAAAGACACAGACCTTTTGCTCGGACTGCTGGGAAAATGTGTGTGTGTGTGTTTGTATGTAACACTGTGTGCAATGCTGTGATTAGATGTGCTGTCAAATATTCCATCATGTTATCCTCGTGACTTTGATGGCTTAATTTGACACATCTCTGCTTAGCTGAAGACAGCTGCCTGAGAAATCTTCTGGCAGCAAAACGTCCGCTATTTAAGACAGGGCAAGAAGGGCTAAGCGTTAAATCTGCGTATTTGTGCGTGTGTGTATAATTATATTGAAATCTATTTGTACTGCACTGTCCCAAAGCAAATGTGCTGTTCAGGAAGTAGAAAGTAGAAGCTGCGGTTTGCGTAAAACAGACGGGCACAGAGAATATCAAATATCTTTTATAGCTCTCGGGAGGTCTGTGCCATTCTGAGCGAGACGGGCGAAGGAGGTGACAGAAGCTGTGAATCTCTGGAATCAAAGCAAATCAGGTCAGGACGATCCCATTCCTCCACTGAAGGTGCTGAGAGCAGATGAGAGCTGTGTGTGTGTGTGTGTGTGTGTGTGTGTGTGTGTATGTGTGTGTGTGTGTGTGCGTGCGTGCGTGCGTGCGTGCGTGCGTGCGTGCGTGCGTGCGTGCGTGCGTGCGTGCGTGCGTGCGTGCGTGCGTGCGGGGAGTGTTTGAATTCATTATGTGGAGAAAATCAGTTATTTGAACATAACACTATAAAAGCAGCTTGTAGACGTTGCTGAGAGCATGTGTCTGTGTCTGAAACCGTTCTCGGGTTTTGAACTCCTAGCAGGCAAATCTGATTGTGCAGACGCGCCACGGCTCGCTGAAAATAAGTTCAACTCGTGGTTTACCATGACTCAGTTTGTCATATGTACTTTGTTGACATGCTCACATAACATGGATTCCTGCTGAGCTCTGCGTTAAGAACCTGATTATCTCCAGTGGAACTTTAATGTCGTGGAATTAACCTCTTATTGGATAAGCAAACTTTTTGGGGGCTTTTGTGACTGATAGTTTCGTATTGTTGATGTGGATGTGACTTGTAAGTGGAGCCACTCACCACGTAGTCCAGTGTTTTGACTCATCATACGTGTCTCTCTCCTTGTTGTTTCTCAGATATGAGTGGGGGAGTTAACGTGAAGTCGGCCCCCCGTGGGCCTCCCTCTTCAGGAATCCCCCTTCCACGTAACCTGTTGCCCTCCTCCCCCAAAACAGACCCGCACCGCCGGGCTAGTGACCTGCCCAGGCCCTTGATACTGACCCCTAAACACACACCCACCCACACTCCCACACAGACGCCCACGCACTCTCCTTCACTTCGCCCAAAAAGCTCCAACATCCCCGGGCCTTCCTCCAGGGACCTACTGAGAGATGCTAGCCTGAAAAGTAATCTCTTCCACCGGACGGGAGCGCTACCCGCTCCCCAGGTGTCCCGCTCTGCCTACAGCAGCCCGCTGACCCAGCGCCGGGTGCCACCGCCACACTCCAAAGACACACTGGATCTGGGAAAACCAGCCCTGGCGCACACCCCAACGCAGTTACCAAACGATGGCAATCGCAACAGGAACACCTTCACCAATAAGAACGAAACATGGGGAGCCAGCAACCTGCGTCCCCCGCACCAGTTCAGGAGAGGGGATAACTCCAACGTTGTAACAACGAGTGAGGTCATACCAGGAAGAGAAGAAGAGCGTCCGGAAAACCAGCCAGCCCAGTCCAGCATGTTGAACAACGGTAATCTCCGTCCCTCTCTCACTCAAACGAGCTACGAGCACGCCGTCAGAGGTCGTAGTAACTCCATGAGCCAGTCAGATGAGGAGATGGCGACTCCTGAGGACAGTAGTCTGGCCTCCTCTCCCGGCCCCCTGCCACTGCCACCCATCACATTCACGCTGCCAGTGATGTCCAAGGTGGCTGTTGATGCACAGGATCAAAACCCAGAGAAGGAGGCTGCGTTCACAGAGACACACACACCCAGAGTCAACATGGCTACTGTGGCTCCCTTCAGCTACAGGTGAGCACACACACACACACACACACACACACACACAGACACACACACACATGGACACTCGAGTTTAAAAAGACTTCCATCATGAGCCCTCGTTCACTGACCCCTTGTAAAACTATTATCTTGTCATCATCATATGATCACTCTCTCCTCATAGCTTTTCACGATCCCCCTCTCTGCTGACTCAAAAACACACACACACACACACACACACACACACACACACACACACACACACACACACACACACACACCGACTCCTACTCTGGACACCACCAGCCCCAGAGGCCTGTTTTGGCCATTTCAGTCTAATTCCTTTGTATCTCTTCCAGTCATACATTTGTGTGCATGCATACACACACTTGGTGTTTTCTGGAGCAGAGCTGATTTCTTAAAGTGTCTTCTTGACAGCCTCTGGGCTCACTCAATGTACTGTTGTCCTTTCTCACACACACACGTAGTCTCTGATGACATGGGATAAAAACAAGAAAAAAGATAATCTAATTTTGTAAGTAAAAAAATAATATAGTGTCACTGTGTCTGGTGTGTGTTGTTGAGTGGTGTGTGTGTGTGTGTGTGTGTGGTGTTTTAGTGATATGAATCAATCCATGACGAATAGACCAGTCAAATCAGGAAATAATTTTCATTGAAAGCATGGTGTGTAATACTTTTATAAGATAAAGTTCAAAACAAGAACTTCTGCTTCTTTTTTTTTTTTACTTTCATAATGATGGACTTGTTTACAGTGCTTTGTGGATCATCAGTGATTTTGCTCTTATGGAAATTACACATCTGGGAAAGTCCATGTTCTCCGACTGTCATACACAGTGGCTTGTGTGTCTGATTGTAATCTGCGATATTGAAGTGATTTGCATGTACAGTAACAGATGTGCGATGGCTTTGTTCATGATGTTTTTTGCAGGCTGCAGGTGCAGGAGAGGGATTTCTCAGTGGATGAACTGAGCGACTGCTCCTCTGGATCCATAGAAGTCTGCTGCGATGACCTAACACCAGGTTTGATGCGCTGACACACATTTTTCCAGAAATTAGAACCATCATCAATTTTCCTTTGTCTCTGTCTCCGTCACTGAACAAATCTTGAAGTCTAGTGTTTTCCTGCCCGGTTAGCATCAGGGGCGCTGAGAGGCCCGAGAGCTCTTTTGGCAGGTATGGATGCCTACTTCATGGCAGCCAGACCCAGACGCATTTACTGCGACAGAGTCATAAATGGCGGCAGACAGGAGATGCCAGCAGGCAACCTTTGGGTCTCATTGTGGAACCTGAATAGACTCAGTGAAGGCTAAGGGACAACCATTCTCTGTCTGTCACGCTGCTACTCATCATTCCTCAGGAGCCATGTCTGAGGTTAGGTGGCGTAATTTTGTGTGTGTGTGTGTGTGTGTGTGTGTGTGTATGTGTGTGTGTGTGTGTGACTGCAGTGGTTCCTCGATGAGGAGATGGAAAAGAGAGATGGGCTCAGGATGTTCAGATGAAGGGAGATGGCATGGGTGATGTGGGTCAGTAATGGGGCACTTCTGAACTCGCTGCCAGGCAGTATTAAATGCATGTTGATTTCAGCTTCGTCCAAGAGCTGTTGAGGAGTTTGAACTCCTCCCCCCCTCCCCCTCATACTTTCTCTCCATCCCTCTCTTGCACTTCTTCCTCTCCAGCTTCATTGACCTAAAAAGCCACACTCCCTGCACAACCCCCTCCTCGTCCTTTTGAGTAATGGTTTGCTCAGTACCCACAGCCATTGTCATGCATCACCGTGGTCAGTCTAGAGTCTAGAGATGTGGACGTGCCTCAGAGATATGACTTTATCAGTGGTTTAGTGAATCATTCTCTTTTATGCGGTGTCAGTTGGACAGGAGGGGATTGACTGCCTAGCTTTGGGAGTTGCAGTCCAGCGTTTGTGTGTGTTACGCTTTAATGGCCAAAATCTCACACACTTGACAGAATATGTTCAACATAGTCAGAAAGTATCAGGAGAGTTATTGGTTGTAGTTTTGCACATTGGATTGAAATGAAACTATGACAGTGGGTTTTCTACTTGTAGGGGTCGGAGTACACTGTGGGAATCGTAGCCCTGTTTATGCATGTTTCCAATTCAAGGGACAAAGTAGCAGCACAGTGACATTAAACACAAACAAGGTCCAAGGATAACATCCCAATATCATTTTTCTTTGTCATAATTTAAATATAAAATCAGAAAGGCTAGACCACAGTACTCAATTTTAAAGAGCCAGCTAGTCAGCTTGGACAGAAATGAGGAGGAGGAGATGCAGAGGGAAAGAAGTATATAAACATATCGGACCATTTGAAGTTGTCGCCTTGTGGTCCAGCAAAGGACTGGATTACAGCATACGGATTGTGTTGGAATTAGTTTGAATGAATTATGTGCCAGCTCCTGGTGGACCTCAGGTAAAAATTTGCCCTGGCTACGTCTTACAGTGAACCTTACTGTACATAGAAGACATCATATTCAGACATCTATCATTGTTATTAATAACTTTTATTACATGTATTATTTGCTAGACCATACAGTTTATTATGTCACAGTTTTTCCTTGACTTTCAAGTTCTCTGTGTGTCTGACCTGTCTGTATATAATTAAAAGAATAGAGAAGGCTGCAAATAAAACCTTTTAAAAGCTTTTTGGAGGTTTCAACCAGCTGGTTGTGGAAGGGGTGGGTTGGGGGGTGGGTGGGAACTGGTGGTGGACCAGCCCCAGTCTTAAAAGGCCCTTGGCTGTCTTGGGACTCTGGTTGTGGCCTTGTAATTGCTCCCTAGCAGGCGTTAGGAACAGAACTAAAGTGTCTTAGACTCCTCTGAAGCTGCATTTACATGGAGGGTGGGCTGACACTGTAATAACTGTAATTTAGGGAGTGGAGGAAGGAGGTGGAAACAAGGGAGCAAGGCAAAGTTTGGAAGGGGAGGAAGAGAGAAAGAGTGTAAGGGGTCAGAGATGAAAAGAGGAGGCCGACGAGGTCAGTGAGTTGATGGATTTTGTTTTTTGTAAGAGGAAAGAGAACAAACAGTAAGGACTCTGGTTGAACACACAACACAAGGCCAAATCATGATGCAATTTTGTAATGGTTGTCCTTAGTGACTATGGTAAAAGAGTAGTTTCCCCCAGACTGAAATGTTTTCCATATGCTTTCATTCAGCTAGATTGAATCAGCAGTAACATAATCAGCTCTTACATTTTCTATCCGAGACACTAATGAAGACCTGAACATTTAAAGTGACTGTAGCACCATGTGCTCTTTCAATTACACCACAGACCTCCTGACCCTGTCGCTCTCTGGAGAGGAGCAGTTGAGCATGCGTTCATGTCCGAGCATGTGTGTGTGTATGTGCGCTGATGTATGCGTGTGTGACAGTACACAGATGGTGTTTGAAAGATAAATGCGATGTGGACTGTGTATCATTTTTCATCTCCCAGTGAGGGTATGGCCTGATACTCCCTACGGACACTCTCAAAGTCTGTCAGCTGTCTCTCTCTCTCTCTCTCTCTCTCTCTCTCTCTCTCTCTCTCTCTCTCTCTCTCTCTCTCTCTCTCTCTCTCTCACACACACACACATGCGCACACACACACACACACACACACACACTGTATGGACACCTTTAAACACAGAGGATTGATTTACATATGGTCTGAAAACTCTGTTCACATGGATATGAAACACTGCACAGCATCCCACACCCACCACACCCCGTCATCCGACGGCGACATTTACGGTTAGAAAGCAAAACGAATTGAACCTTCCAGGTGAGAGTTCGACCCGTTATTTTGAAATAAATTGACATTTGTTCCTTTGATGCAGTCACACAGTCCGGAGCAGAGATTTCATGATGTGTTTCTCAATGTGAGACAAAGAAAATGTTGGCGGCCATGTGCCAGTTTGCACTGTATGATACTGAAGTGTACAATTGTCCCAATTCTCTTAATTTATTCTTTAGTAACATACACCAAAGTTAAAGTAATGAAGTCTAATACAACAGTCCTGCGTTCAGCTTCATGATCTGTTTGAAGGTTGCAGGTTGTGGTGCTGTTGAATTGTATTGTGTTGTGCAGGCAGGTGTTATATATTTTGTCCAACCCATTTATATCAATGAGGGGAGGCTAAATAATAGCTCTATTCTGGGGCTGCCAGAACCAGTCATATATTTACAAAACCAACCAGTTAATGCTCATCTTTAAAATCTTTTCTATTGCTAAACTGAAAAATACTGTTTGGGAAGTTGTTACAAAGCATAAATCTCACCTTTGTGTTGCTTGTCGACTTTTGTTTTCGAGTATGGTCTGAGCTCTCTGTAGTTTCTTGGAGTAAAAAAAAAAAAAACAGCCAGTAAAACTGCCATTCTCGCCAATGATCAAGGCGAGGAAGACGCCACGCATGAAAAGAGACTCGGACAAGCCACACAAAAAGCAGGATTTATGCTTTACTGGAACTGTTTTCAAACAATATTTTTTACTTTTACAAGAGAAAAGACTTTCAGGATCGGGACCAAATGGCTGGTTTTACAAACGTACCTCGCCTACGTTAAAAAGCAGCACACAGCTGCTTCCTGGAGCTTTTCTCTGGGAATGTCCAGGACTGTCTCGCACACGGTGGATGAGACAGTCTCAAACAGGGGTAAATAACAGAAACACCACTCTAATAATGCAATGCAGTGCAACAGCACCATAAACTGCTTCCTAGAAAATGATCATAAGGTTGAATCAACACGTCTCCACAACAGTTTCAATAAGAAACTTTATAAATGAAGGTGTGATCTACTGTAGGACTCTATTAGATTGCATTTGTTATCATCTAGATGTACATAATAAACTGGCAAGTGAGTGTGTTGTTCTGTTTATGTGTCCCGTCTTGTAAAGAGAGCTCCGTGCATGTCTTATTTTTGTGGAAAATATAAATAAGGACAGGAAATTGATAATGCAAACTCTAGAAATGACTGAAAGCTTAGATGTGACTTTGCTCAGCTTGACAGAAGAATACAAAATGAGAATAAGCACCAGTCAAAGTGGCGCACACACAGAGACTTTGGTAAGCACTTTTTATAGCTGAAATAGCCCAGAAGGCAGTATGCAAGTCATTTTTCTATTTAATTCTAAATGCTAGTACATACTAAATAGTAAATAGTGAGTATACAATAGTGACAAATAACACAATTTAGTGGATGGTTTCACATTCATTGGATTTACTGAATAAATATTTACCTTTCATAAAATATCAACATATACACTATAAAACACCGTAGATAGAAATACAGTATATATTTATTTTGTCCTGTTGAGCAGCCCTTACATAGAGAACTACATTTTAATACACCCTTGTGCTGTTCACTTTTAGGCAGATAAAAGGCAAATCTTTAGTAATGAATGTATGAAATCAGATTGCAATTTCTAAATTTCATGGTTACCATCTCTTTAATGCCCTTGGGCAGTTTAGTGAATAGCATTTCGATAACCCCAGGCTACATCTACTCTTAGACAGTGCATAATCCTCTTTGGCCAATCTAATCAGAGAGACATATGCCGATTTGGCGTTGGACAGTGATGAGTGGTTTAGTAGCTTTGGGAAAATGATCAGACGTAAGCGTGGACTAGATTATGTCCTCGCTCATCACCAGGAGTGGGGCAGTAATCACTATTTAGGGTTTAATGTCATGCCCCTGCTCTATATTTGATCCTAACATTGACCTGTCAAGAGTTCTGCAATCCAGCGCCCGCACAGATGAAGCGGAGGCTGAATTCTTTTATGTTATGTTAGTGAGTTTGAAGGGGAAGACATCATGACATGAGTGTCTTAAATGTACACATGAATACACACATGAGTAGAAAGGCACACATGCGTATACACATCTGAGGCTCCTTATTCTCCCATTCGTCTACACACACACAGCCATCCAGCACTTGTGTGGCAATGCATTAAGACAGAGCTGCCACCTCCTCCTGCCAGCTAGCCCCCCCCCCCCCCTTTACAACCAAGGAGGCGCACGGTAATGTCTGCGTTAGACAGAAGGAGAGAAGGGAGGGAGAAGGGTGAATTGAGGAATGGGTGAATGAGTGCACACACAAGATCCTTTTTGACCTCTGGGGTGACTCCCAACCCAGGGAATCGAGTTATGGAGTCAGTCATGTGTGTAACCTCCCTGTGTCTCTGTGGAACCACACACACCCACTCACACGGGAATGGAGTCACCAAGACATCTATCTGTCAAATGAATAACCCATGAAGAATCAAGCACACGCTCACATGCAGGACGATGAGTATATACATTTAGCATGCGGATTCCTGAGGTTTCCCTCAAAATGTATTTGTCATAATCAATTTAATATTTTATTTATCTACTACTTTACATCTTTCTTTGGTAAGAGCAGTTTTTTGTTGTTTTTTTTCAACCAACAGAAGTATAAGTGCACAAGCGAACGCACTCACACATGCTGATGATATCCATCGCTGCTGTATTCACACCACGCTGTAACCAAGCAACCAGCCTCTGCAGCACAGCGTTTTCGGGATACCCCTGGGAAGTGTGCTGAGAATGTCAACACTGATGCGACTGTGGGGGGAGCGTCTACAAAGAGAGATTCCTTTTAAAAACACACACACACAGGCACATAAATGTATTTATTTTTTCCTCATTTAACTTTAAGATTCTCAGGTTGGCGCTTGATGGCTTTCACCCCTCAGCTGTGTGTGATTCATGAGAGAACGCTGTTTTTGTTGGATTAGCATTTGTGCCTTGTGGATTCAGGAGTTCGCATGACTGATGCTCTCACACTATTGTCATAGATAGCCTTTAAGTGGCTGAGTTGCCCAAATGCCTAAGCCAGTGACTCATGCAGTGCATCATCAGCACTGAGTAAGACCGGCAGAAAGGTGTTATTGTGGAAAAACTCTCATCCACACATACATTTTTGACTCAGACTAGGAAGCCACACACTGTATGCATCAGATTGCCTCCTCAGTACTCTGTGTGTAAACAGGACATTAATAGCCATGTCATTGTGTTTGGTGCACTATCAGCATGAGTGTGACTGTGAGCCTTCCCTTGTGTATTTGTGCGTCATGGTCTGGTATTCTTCCCTGTGTCCTGTGGACCCCATGCATTAGCGTGTTAGCGGACATAAGCAAACGTAGCAGGAGTGGCAAGGCGGTGAGGCAGGATATCCCCTCTCTGTCTTACTGGCTTCCTCTGCTCCTCTGGCACACATACAGAGATCCTTCCTCACCCCATCCTCTTCCTCCTCCTCCTCTCACTTTCCTCGTCGCCTTGTTTTCTGCGTTTATAATTTCACATTCTTACATTCCTCTGCCTTTTTCCTCACCAGCAGCATCCAGTAGGCTCCTTTCATGGTGTCCGCTATTCTGACACGCTCACTCTCTCCTCTTCTTCTATTCTCAGTCACACTCTTCTCTCATCATTTTCTTCTCACTTCTCTGCCCCGTTCACGCTTGTCTCATCTTTGGAGCAACTCTTTTTCTTTTCTTTTCTTTATCTTCTTTCTACTTACACACAAAAAGGCAAAACAAGAGGACTGTGACAACAGGGAGTGGGTGAAAGTGAGAACGCATGCCATCTGCTTTACTCAAATGGGAGCCGTTCCTCTTAAAGTTTAAAGCGCTCTGATACAATTAGTTGCATCCAAAGCAGTCCTCCAACGCTGTCCTCTCCTCTCACAGTACTTTTCCTTTCATAGGTGGAGACCTTGTGTAACCTTGTAAACATGCATATAATGCACCACAAAGTGTCTGTGTGTGTGTGTGTGTGTGTGTGTGTGTGTGTGTGTGTGTGTGTGTGTGTGTGTGTGTGTGTGTGTGTGTGTGTGTGTCCTGCTGGCTACATGGCCACTCTGTAGAAATACAGTGGCGAATCTGTTTCCAAACTGTTTAGAGATGCTAGGGCAAATATACTCATGCAAAGCACTGAGGCTCTTTCTGCCTGTCTCTCTCTCTTTCTAATTCACTCTGTGATTTCAATCTATCCATTCATCCCCATATCTCTGTCTACCTGTCTCCCTCACCTTTACTTTCCTTTGCTTAAAAGTGTCTTTATGTGTGTCTGGAACTGTTTGCCCATCATCATAGCAAATTTCCCAAGGCTCCAGCCACTGTGGTTAGGCCACAAAGTTCTTCAAACACACACACACAAACACACACACACACACACACACACACTTCTGCAACATACTGAATGTGTCTGTGTGTGTGTGTGCGCGTGAATGTGTATGTTAATACTGAGTAGTGGCACTCACCATGCTCTGAGACTGCCAGCTTCTCTGATGTCAGGCCAGATTGCTCAGGTCAGTCAGACACCCTGCACAGACGGCATGCTGTGTGTGTGTGTGTTTGTGTGTGTGTGGGGGGGGGGGTGTATCTGTGCGCGAGTTAGAGAGAAAGAGAGAGAGACTAAGCAGAAAAGAGAGGTAGAGAATATATGTTTACATCAGACATATATTAAAGTGATTAGACTGTGGAGCCAGAGAGACGAGTACTGGAACAAACAAGTAGCTGTGTGCTGCCAACACACACTCAACTTGTGTGTCTATGTGCTTTCAAGAGCACTGACGCGTTCCTTTGCCCCTTCGTGCATCTGTGCGCCACACAGACCTGCCTTGTGCACGGTCACTCTCATTTGACTAACCTTAATCCCTCATCAGGGAGGTATAAGAGCTGACGTACAGCACCTATTAGCCTTAAATTACATCCCTTACCCCCATACTGGCCTGCTACCAGCCCCCAGAGCCCCCATAACTGTCACCACGGAGCCATGGGCTCGGTGTGGCATAACCACCTTAACATTGGCCCTTTATTAAAACTAGCTGCCTCTAATTAATGGCTTTAGCCTTTACACAATAAAACAGCTAATGTTATGTCTGTGTTTTTGTCTGCTACTCAGCTCCTGTGTTAAACACACTCATTCAAGGCCAGATGGATGTGGGGTTGTTGGCAAGCATGCTGTGCGCGTACCTTAATGATTGTCGTTGTCATTTTTAAGTTCAATTGGCGCCAGTTTGGTTTGCTGTTGAAAATTGAGCCGTTTTTAAAGTACCTCTCTAACATTGAGTGTGGAATGTGAGCAAACAGGACATTGCCTGTTTTCTCTCTGGTTTAGAGTCAACCGATTTATGCAAATGGAACAGAAAATGGGCATTAGCCCAACAGGCTGCTTGTCTGAATGCTACTCCTAACAGTTTGAGGCCTGATAACATCATAGCTGTAGGCATTGCTGCCTGCTTACAAGGGAAAGTGAGGTGCACTAATGGTGCATACACACTACTCCAGTTAAACGACAAGACCTGTATGTAGACAGGATGCATTAATACACAAAAACAAATGGTACTGCAAACAGTTGTATTGATTGGTAATGAGTTATTATGGACTTAAAATTCATTTTATGCCCTGTCATCATGATTACCTCTAATGGAAATAAAGGCAGATGAGAAATGACGACATCATTCTATTTCTCTGTCTCTGTTTATGTTTATGTCTCTCTCTTATCGGATCTCCACCCAGCCCTGTTTGTTAGGAGGACTTACAGGAATAGATTCTGTAGGTATTTGAAGCAATGTAGGCGGGTCAAACAGGGGTGATGCTGGCGGTAGAAAACCATGGAATAATAAAGAGAATGAGGAGGAGGAGGATGAAGAAGAATCTGAGTTACTGTGTCTTGTGCTGATTGGATATGGGATGTCCAGAGCGATGACATGACGTCGCTGAACGTGCCAGAGCTAAACTGAGATCCCTGGACGGGAGCTGTGGCTTCTCTGGGCCTGTCTCATCAATGTGACACACTCAGAGAGACAGGCCCACGCACACACACAAACACACATGCAAGGGAGGATGGACAAAAATATAGACACCGACACTCATTCACACTCCCACACATACACATGGGCACTGGTTTTAAACCACTGAAGTATCGTAATGCTTGTGCTGACGGATGGATTGGGATAGTGATGAATCCATATCCTGCAAACTTAATGACCTGTGCCGCTACATTAACCAGAGGTTAAGGGGGGGTTACTGTAGGAAGGAAGGAAGCAAGGAAGGAAATGAGAAAAGAGTAAACGGAGATGAATGGAGGGGTAATATGAGGCCGGTGGAGGGGTTGTGTGATGATCATTTGAGGTCTGTTGGCTACTAATTGAAGCATAATTAGTGAGTACCCTATCCTATTGTGTGTTAGGGACTGGTAAATGTGTCTTGCTCTCCTCTCCTAAGCTGATCCTGCAGTCACGGCTGGTTTTCAGATAATTCGAATCAGCTTAATCATGGGTGGGCCTCTTGTGATTAGGACTCATAAGAAATTCCGAATGTGAATGGATGAATAGAGCAGCTAATGTGATTATGAAAGATTGGATGTGCATGTGTGTGTGTGCAGGGGGTCTTTATTCTGGCTGCAACATTTGGCATCCAGGATGATTGGAGTCACTCGCAGCTGAGTGTAATGCAAATATTCTTTCTTTCTTTCTTTCTTTCTTTCTTTCTTTTCTTTCTTTCTTTCTTTCTTTCTTTCTTTCTTTCTTTCTTTCTTTCTTTCTTTCTTTCTTTCTTTCTTTCTTTCTTTCTTTCTTTCTTTCTTTCTTCCTTTCTTCCTTTCTTCCTTTCTTTCTTTCTTTCTTTCCTTCTAAAGAAAAGAGATAAGAACAAAGGGATTAACTGGCAAAGTGGATGAGGAGAGTAAAAGGGTGAAGAGTGATTTAGTGAGAGAACTGTTTAAGAGGATGTGAGGAGAAAAGAGAGCTGTTATTGCAACACAGGAACAGGGAAGAGCTGAGTTTATACAAGATGCTGGTAATTTATCGCCAAACCCCTTATGTTCACACTCACTGGTGTTCAGCATAACACAGCATCTGCGGAGTGTGTTTGAGAGAGAGAAAGAAACGGAGAGAGAGAGAGAGAGAGAGAGAGAGACGATTGGCGGGTGAGTCAGCCAGTGGGAGGAGAGAGAGTGAGAGACAACAAGAAAAAAGGAGGGAAGGAAAGAGGAGGAAGAAGGAGAGGGAGGGTGAATGAGCCAGCGGGGGTAGAGTGAGCAAACCAGCGAGTGATTGAGAGGTAGAGGGAGGAGAGAGAGGGAGAGAGGAGGAGGGGGGATGTTGCTGCTGCTGCTGCTGCGACTCTTTCTCCTGTCAGTCGGCTGCTGCTTGCCTGGCAAGCAGGAGGGAATACAGAGCGAGCGAGAAGCGGAGGGAGAGACTGAGGAAGAGGCTGGTCGATGCTGTATTTTGTTCTAGCAGCGCTATTGTCATCGGTGTGACACAGGGAGCCGCGTACACGCTGTGAGGGAGTGGATTTAGATGCTAGACACAGATCTGCAGATCCATGGATTACCAGCAGTGAGTAAGGGTGACTGCTACTGCCACTCCACTAACCCACTCGTCATTTTCAACAGAGGGGTGAACCCACAGTCTCACACAGCGGGGAGTCTGGCTCAGTCTGGACCCAGTGGAGACAGAGAGGCAAAGAGGGAGAAAAAACCAGACAGTCCTGGGGTTTTTACACCTTTCTTTCTCCCCTTTCTCCCTCCATTTCTTTCAGTCTGCTAGTCTGTATTTCAGAGTGTGTCACTGATGCTGTTGCTTGGCTCTCTGCAGGGGGGATGCTGGAGGCTAATGTGGCTAACATTAGCATGACGGCTAAGCCCAGAGAGCTGGACCTCAGGTCTGCTGCTGTCTCCTGCCAGGATACTTCGGCCCAGGCCATGGCCTCTAGGAAGCCCCCGCCCAAGCCCTCCGCTCTGCCCCAGGGACCTTCACGTCCCTCCGGGTCAGAGCTCAAGGTCTACCGGCCCTCCTCTGGATCTATCCCAATCCCAATCCCCAATCCGTCCGGTCTCCGTAAACAGCGATCACTTGGCAACTTGTCTGTGCTCACTGATGCTGAGAAGAAGCTGCACCTGTACCAATCTCCGCGGTGGAACGATGATACAAGCCGGCCTGGCGCTGGCCCCAACAAAGCAGGCCAGACTAAAACAGGGCAAGCTGCGGGCGGGAGACCACCGCTCTCTCGGACTCTGTCAAAGTCAGAACAGTCTCTTTTCCAGGGAAAGCCCAAACCTCTCTGCTCCCCGGCTGTGACTTCTAATGCAGGGAAACCAAGTCGAATCCCTGCCCCTGGTAAACCACGGGGACCTTATGCTGAGGTCAAGCCCATTAGCAAGGCCTCTGAGGCGGGCCAGAGTGCAGACACAGACCCTGCTGGCCATCCAACCAAAGCCAACTCCAATGGAGCTGACAGTCCTGGGACTAATGGCAAGAAACCAGGGGAGAAGGGGAAATCTGCAGCTCTGGCAACAGAGGAAAAGAAAGAGAGGAAAGGGGTAGAGGGGGAAGACAATAAGGGCTTTCTCAAGGTGGACCCAGAGTTAGTGGTGACAGTTCTGGGAGACCTGGAACAGTTGCTCTTCAGCCAAATGCTTGGTGAGTCCGCTATTTCCATCCCTATTTTGCATGACAACATACAGGTTCAAGCATGAGACCTGATATCATCACTTAGGACCGGATATAATTATGTTCACTTACTTATTGGTTCAGTGGACACTGAAACACATAAACATCCTCTCCTCTGTTCTCCTCTTTTCTCCACACCCAAACTGTTCCCTCCAGCTCTGGCTCTAGCTCCAGCATCAACAGTGAATTTTAAATGAGTTCAGTCTCTATTGCAGCAGAGCATAATGTCAGTGTGTTTTTCTAAGTGCTTTTCACCACACGATGGTGAGAGCCCTCACTCTGTAGCAGTCACATGTGCTTCGTTCATATGTATAAAAATGTTGTGTGTATTTTCTCAGATAGGTGTGTGTGTGTGTGTGTGTGTATGTGTGTGTGTGTACCAGCATTGTGTGCTCCCATGAAGCAGCTGAAGTAAGCATTTCCACAGGGATGACATTGTTTTGTTGACGATTCATTAGCTAGCGCTGGAGTGTTTTGTCCTAGTCTCATCTGACCCACTGCCACAGTGAGCTAGATATAGATTAACCTATCAAACACCTCCCTCTTATTTTCTCATTATAACATTTTAAATCTCTCAGTTTTTTTCTCTCACACACACTGCTACATCCACAACTACGTCAGCATGGGAGCAAATTGTAAAACTGAAAGCGGTCCGCACATGTATGCGTCTGTGTATGAGAGACTAAACTGCATGTCTCATATCAGTGCTGCAGTCTCAGCTTGTCCTGGCTCACACCAAAATCAACCATTCGTTAATAAAGGCCGTGTGAGTGGGACTGGTGGGGTGTGTGTTTTCAGTCGGTAAATAAAACGGCTGCATATTGAGCCAGGCTGTGGGTCACAGTGGGCCACATATTTAGCCTCGCACCACTCCCTCACCCCGGCCCCCCTCCCCACCTCACCCTTTACCTCCCTCCTCCCCTCTATTTCCATTGATCTCCGGGCCACTGACAGATGGTCACTGTCCTCCCTCCCCACCTCCCCACCTCCCACCCCCTGTTACCGGGGGCAACGTGTGGGAGGGAAGAGGGGAATCTGAGGGGGTGGTGGCATTGGCAGGTAGTTAGCGTGCTGCCATGCACACACATGTCTCCATCAACACCACCGTGTCACATACATGGGGGGGGGGGGTATAACAGGACACTGTATCCAAAGTTTTAGCTATTGGGGGGTGTATCGTGAGAATACTGAGTGAGTTTGTGACTAATAGGTCAAACCAGGGTCTGAATCTGTACCTATCATCCATTATTCATCATATACACACACACTCTCTGTGGGTCTGTGTTTCTCTCTCTTTCTATTGCTCATTCTCTTCCTATCCCTCCCTCTCAGCGGGAGCAGATAGCATCAGAGAGCAAGGGAGATGGCGAGAGAATAGTGTAGCAAGTCGTTTACGTCTGGCTTGATATGAGGAAATCACTTTCTGTCTATCACCATCCCTCTCGCTCCCTTTTAGTCCTCTCAACTCACTTCCTCTCTCTCTCTTCACCAGCTTGCCTCCTGCAACTCAGCCCCAGATCACAGCTTGTGTGACCTTGCTTTGAGTGTGTGCATGCACTGTACATGATATGTGAGTTTGTGCACGTGCTGTGTGTATCTGCATGACCTTGTTTCAGCCCACATTGTGATGTTGCTGGCCGCACCGACTTTAGGCAGCCAGGCGGGAAAAACAGACGGAAAAAGAAAGAAGAGGGTGTAAGAATTGAGATAAATGGAAGAAAAGTGAAAGGGTTGGACTTCATTCACAGAGGGAGATAATAAGGGTGGGTGTATTCCCCAAAAAAATCATATCACAATCTTTTTGACACACAATCTGAATTGCGATCTTTCTCAAAGTAGTCATGCGCATCATTGTCTTATTTCCCACGTTGTCCACAGCCTTAAATGGCATCATATCCTTAACTAGATAGAATTTGACCGCCTCAGTCATTTGCTGTTTATGTTTCGGGACCTCATGAGAATACAAATGAGTGGGGTTGAACTGATATGAGTGAAACGCTCTTGGATGAATAGATTTGTTGTATTACCTCCTGAGGTGTCGACCACTGCCCGACCAAATTTGCAGATAACAGTGCTTTCAGAAATATCTGTCTGAACCACTCCCACGCTGCTGACACTGGGTCCTTTTTTTGGCACCAGCTCCTCATCCGCCATCCTGCTAGCTCACGTTGAGTTGTTTTTCATTTTACGCCATGGATGAAAGAGACCTTAAGATGGAGATATGTGATATAATTTGACCAGCCATCTAGTTGGCAATCCTTCTGTTGGCTTGTGAACGTGGTGTGTTATTAAGATCTCTACCATTTGCTCGAAAAGTAGATTGTGGACATCTTCAAGATCGATCGAGATGTCTAATTGTCAGATCCCGACCTCTATGAGAGAGAGAGAGAGAGAGAGAGAGAGAGAGAGAGAGAGAGAGAGAGAGAGAGTCTACAAGAAAGAGAAAAACCCTGGAGTAAATTAAGGCAATAGCCAGTAACCTAAATTTCTATCTGGTATCTCTGGTGACTGAATGTAGCTTTGGGTTATTACAGTTTACCAGAACTTGCCCGAGGTTTATCATAGAAACCACAGCAGGTGTGTGGGTTAGTTATGTGCGTACACTCGTGTGTGTGTGTGTGTGTGTGTGTGTGTGTATGTGTGCACACACGTGTTTTAGAGAGAGGTTAATTGTAACTTGCCCTGTAGCTTGCGGCTGTGGGTTCATCCTTTATCATATCTGCTTCTCCATTTCCGATGGGACGCACAGCTAATTGGTTTTCTGCTCCGCATGCTCTGTCATAGGAAGATAGATTATAGATGTTCAATGGATCATTCCCAGTGATCCACTCCTCCCTTTCCCATACGTAGTCCCACCTTCCCCTCATCTGCTTCCTACATACATGATGAAAGCAATGTGGGCCCGTACTTCATGGTATAATATATCATGATGAATCGACCTTCACTCACTTATAGCCCGTTGCATTGGAAGCTACATGTTAGCTGTTGGCTGCAAGGAGTAGGAGATGTGCTTGTGCCTTGTGCATGTCATGTTGCATGACAGCTAGCAGCATGCACTGTGACACTTTCCTGTTTAGGCTACAGTGTTGGGCAAAGATAATGGAGAATGCCAGGGAGGTCTCATCGGGATGTATAACCCAAGACCATAAGCTCTGCACACACACACAGAAGAAAAGACAAAGAAAAAAAATACAGTCTGGGATACTTCAAGGTTCGGCCTATACGTTTATCTTATGAGGCGATTTAGGATTAGTGTCAGTATTATCTGCCTTTCTTTAATCGGGCACACATGTTTAACCACTGAGTGATGAGGAGCTCTTCGTTAATTCGATTTAGAGAATTACTTGACTTGTGTGTCCACAGGCAGCAGCTCTGGACATTAAGCAGTAATTCTCTTAAATGCAGCATGCATTATAAGATATATTTTATTAGTAGCTTTAGCACCTAGAAGGAGAAAATAATGAATTCTGAGCCCAAACCGCAAATTGTAAAGCATATACTGCACAGGCTGCCAGGGTAATCTAAAGCACTGAACCTCAGATGTCTGCAAACTAATGACACCTTACGGTCCGATCCAGCACCCATAATGAGGTGTGCGGGAGAGGGTAAGCTCCCTAAAGCAGTAGCCTTTCCCAGCATGGGGCATTGGTTTAGAGAGGATCCAGTCTAAAGACACCAGCAAGCATCCAGATTAGGCCTTGCATAAAGATAATGAGAAGATTCAGCCTCTATTCCACTAATCACGGATCTATCACCCCAGAAAAGGCCAGCCACCAAGACTAAAATGAATTACAGATTAAAGCCAAAAGGACATCTGTTTGGATGGATATTTGGGTATTTAGGGGAATTTTACTTTATGAAGGATCAGATGGAGAATAATGATTTAGGTTACAAGATTGGAGATGTTGTGTGGGTTTTGGTGTTGAGCTGAACTCATCGTGGAAACTGGGGGACTGTGTTGCACGTGATGATGATGAAGGCTCAGCTGAAAAGAACCGAATGCAACTCGGTGACACATGAATGCTCACGAAGGCAGCCTTGACTGCCAGCGTGCTTGTTATTTTAGTGTGACATTGTGTTGTGTGTGTGTGTGTGTGTGTGGGCATGTTCGTGTGGCTGATGGTTACTCCCGCATCCTCGTCAGCTGTCTGTGGAACAATACAGCCTACAGAGGAATCGACAAAGGCTTTACAAAAAAAAAAGAGAAGAAGACGCAAAGAAACAGGCACAGACACAAGCCTGTTCAAGAGAACTTAACAGAGCTGCAGGAAATAACAACAAAGCACTGCAGCTTTAAAGCTCACACATGCTCACACGCGCACATTCAGTTGTGTGCCACATTCAGTCACCAATATCCTCTCCTATCCTTGTTCCCGTGTATTCATCCTCTTGGCCGTGGCGGCGTATTTTTTCAATACTCCGACCATTGCATTGTGAGCACAGCGCTGAGTCTCTAATGTGATGCGGGTGCGGACAGAGCGCCTGGTTCTACCCTGAGCTGCGCTGACTGAAGGATTCAGGGCAGTCGTCCTCCCATCGAGGGGGTGGTGACAAGCCGAATAAACACAAACGCCCAAGGAAAGCAACGAATAAAAGCATCCTCTCTCTCTCTCTCTCTCTCTCTCTCCTCTCTCTCTCTCTCTCCCTCTCTCTCCCTGTCTTCCTCTTCCTCTCTTTCAACTCTGATGTGGGTTGACGGGTAGCAGTGTTCTGTCACCAGTCAGACAGCAGAGAGGATATTTCTGGTACAAGTTGTTTCAGGAGGAGGACAGGGGACATCTTTTTAGTGTGACAGGGATTTTGTGACCAGTTTTAGCAGATAGGAAGAGTGTCCACACATATGGATGCACGGATGATTATGCATTTTTCTCTACTGTTGGGTGTGTGTGTGTGTGTGTGTGTGTGTGTGTGTGTGTGTGTGTGTGTGTGTGTGTGTGTGTGTGTGTGTGTGTGTGTGTGTGTGTGTGTGTGTGTGTGTGTGTGTGTTTACAGTGCTTTGCGGTCAGTCTCTAAGGACTTAATGCAGGAGCCATTGCATTAGTGCTGTCTGCTTCCTGCCATCCTCCTCCTAAATCATATTACTACTCTCTGTGTTTTTGTCCCATCAGCTCTTACACAACACACACACGCACACATTGCTTATCACAAAAAAACAAGCAAGTTATTATGTGATTACACCATTTATGATATAGTCTGTTCATTTTCCAGCCTTCACTCCGACACTGGCAGGGCAGTACAGGTTTTATTTCTTTGATGTTTGTATGGATGATTTAAGTGTTTATTGATGTCGCTGGAGCACTCGCGCTTACACTTCCCTACAATGAGTGTCATGGGAAAATGACCGTTAAATTGCTTCAGGTTGAAACAGCCAAGCAAGTACTTAGCTCGGGTATGATGATGAAATAGAGAAGGTGGATAAATGAATGATATAATAATGGTCATAAACATTCTAGCCAGGCCCGAAAATACTTTACATGTATCGCCTTGTGATAAGGAACACTTAGTATTCATCTATTTCAGTTCTATTTATGTTTTCCTCTTATGAAATGTCTCAGATCAAAGTGTTCATTGTTACTGATCATCTGCAGCGGGCTAGATGTTGCGTAAACATTATCAGTCGCGCACACGGAAACATGTACATCTGACTGAGTCTTGTGACAGTATCATGGTTAGCTGACACCAGTGATGATAATGAAGCAGCGTCAGTGGTACAGGCTGAAGCTAAAGGAACGGACAGAGACGTTACCTGGGAACAGCTTTTCATAACACGTCCTCTGATCCCATTTGTTGAACTATAAATATGCAGTACTGTAGGTTTGATCACAAGTTGGTGACATTGCTCATCAACTATTTATCTGGGGATGCTTGTTTTTGAGAGCAGTGCTGTGGCCTCAGAATTAAATTGAGTGAGGGGTTGAGCAATAATTTGTCAGCTGATGGAGATTGTGCCATAACATGAACAGCGTGGTAGCTACCCTTTCTATAGTCTTGGTTTTATTAAGCTACCTTTGCTCTGTGACAATATTGAATGAATGTGCCTTAATATGTCAAGATAGCTGGTTGTTTTATGTTTAAACAGCTTTTTAATTGAGTTTCCAGAAAATGTATAATGATATACATTATATTTATACATATCACATTAATATAAGAATTTAGATATCAAGGTTCTCAGGTTTGAGCTTCTCAAATGTGTAAATGTTGACCTCCGCCAAGAAGGTTATGTCTTCATGGGGACGGGGCATGGGCCGGGAAAGAACCAGATCTTGGGGCAGATCTGCATCACTTATTATGAATTTAAATTTTTCCCTCTGAAGTCTGGTGAATGTTGTTTGACACTGGCCTTGGCAGAGGTCTACGCTCTCTGAGTGCCCCTCCAGTCTTAGTCTTTTAAGATTGTAAACTAAATGTGGTTGGGGTTTGGACTATTGGTCTGACATTTGAAAATGTCACCTTTGGAAATCTGTGATTTTTTTATCATCTTTTAAAAACCAGCTGATTCAATGAGAAAAGACATCTGTTTCAAACCTATGGTTGAAACAGTTCATTTCCGTCCATGTGCTTCACTCTGCGGCCCTTTCTAACATTTCAGTTAGACTCACTCTTGCTTACTCGCTGTCATCAGTCCTCACCCGCAGCGGGCGGACTGTCTGACATGTGAGAGCGGAGCTGCAGCTGGGTTTAAGCACGCCATAAAACACAGTTCCACAGGAAACAAGTCTCTCTAGCAAAAAATAAACCCAAACATTGCCACACATTATGGTCTGCCTTGGCTCGTTGCTGGGTTTATTTAGTATGCGTGTAAGTGTGTGGCTGTGTGCCTGCGAGAATGTGTGTGTGTGTGTGTGACATGCTCAGTATTTAGATTTATTCAGATTTAGATTCATGCTGAAAGTTGTCAAGTGTGTACACAGGAAGCACAAGAGATACAACTGGAATATTTGATATTTTAGGATCCTACACACACACACACACACACACACACACACACACACACACACACACCCACACATGCATCCATCAAAGTGGATGATTGTGTTTTTCCTCCAGGTGATACTTTTTTGACAGCTTCATCTGCATAGTAACTGTTAGTTTATATGTGGTGTGTGTGTTTTAGATTGTGCCTCCCCTCACCTACTTTGCTCTCAAAGCCCCTCACACACGTCTAATCTCACCAAGTGCAGCTCGGCACAGAGGAATAGACACACACACACACACACACACACACACACTCCTCTTTGTGGTTCGAAGTCTAATCAGCAGGGCTAGGGGTGAGATGTTCTTTCGATGTTACCTTGTTAAGGTCTCGACCTCCTTCTCCGAGAAAGTAAACTTCTCTCTCAAGTCACTTAAAGCTTCCTCTCTAAGCGGATAGCGCTCTGACCTCTAAGCAGATAGGGCTGTGGTTAAGGAGATATGGCGGCTGTGTTTATGCATGTAGTTTTGTGTTTGGGTCAACTTTCAGAGAGCCAGGTTTTTGGAAGGAAGGAGATCGGGGCTTAGAGGATAAGAGAGTGAAGATAGAAGATTTTAATTCTGTCCCAAATACTGCGGGATCTATTTGTAATATTTCACATGTCTGCAGCTGTGTTTCTGAGGCAGTCAGCGCGTTGCTCATCCTCTCCCTCACCGTCAGCTTCCCCAAACCGTCACCGACTCTCTCTCAATTTATTCTGTTTCTCTCACATGTACATTGACACACTAATCTGCCAGGGCCGCTGCATCATTTGTAGCATTTGAACCAACAACTGCTCAGATTTGTTGTACACAGATGCAATACGGTGCTCGGATATGCTCATTAACCATTCATGTCACAATTCAGATACCATCTTCAAGGGCTCTAATATCCTGTTGCAACATCCCGGTGAAGCAGATGAGCTGTGGCTGTGTTGTGTGTGTGTGCGCGCACAAGTGGGTGGATGCACATTTGGGTGCATTAGCGTGTGTTTGTCCGTGTTGTCCAGATGTGCAGGAATGGCGTGTGTTGTAATGCTTCCTGTTTTGCAAACTGTCTGAGGTCAGCGAAGGGCTCAGCAAAAACAGAAAGAGAAGTCAAGGAATGAGAGTATCCAACCGGTCACGTCAGACAAAATAAAAATTAATGAACCATCTTGGTAGCATAGCAGGTTCATATACACACGTTGTGACCGGTGTATATCTGGGTTATCATATGCGCTACTTTAGCATACCCTAAAGAAAAATGCTCAAAAAGCTGAAAGAAAAACAAACACCACAAAGGTTTTACCAGCATCCTGTTTGTGGGATTGTTTACATCACTTGTCAGGAATGCTGTAATGATTGCCTTCGCAAACAGACAAACAGCCACTTCGGAAGTATAGGACTATTTTAAAGACTTAACGTGCGAGGTACAGACGTTTTACAGTGTAGTACCAGTGATGCTCAACCCCACCCATCTATCATGTGATAAGTGTACTGTAGCCCGGGGCGGGATGTTACAGTGACACTAACGTATCTGCACATACGTGGACAGGACAGGGACAAATGAACTCCGGAGGGAAGGAAAGAAAGAATAGAAACAGGAGTCATTACTCAAACCTTCATTCCTATTCCCGCGGATCCGAAGCTCTTGCCGGTGAACACGCACCTTAATGTGTGGGAAGATGCATGAATACACATTTATAGTCGCAACACAGAACCACACTGTCAAAGAAGGATGTGATATTACTACACACACACACACACACACACACACACACACACACACACACACACAATGGCAGACTATTCCTGCAAGGACAGAGCCATTAAGTGTATCTTTGGGGAGTTTGTTTCTTCCTAATGGAGAGGAGAGTCAAGTGAACCAAGAGAGGAAGCCAAGTGGACAGTACTTTCTCAGTAATTCTTTCACTCACTCTGTCTGCCAGCAATCAGATGTCCACAAAATGCAACAGTCTTATCATTTCCTCTTCTTTTACAGGATAAGGCTGGTGAAATTTTATATTTTTCTTATTGTCAAGAAAAAAAAAAGGCCATTAAAACACCAATTTATCCCACCAGCAATTATTTCCTGCATATCCAAATCCTGATATAGCTCATTTCTCTTCCATTGTTGTCCTAAAACTATTAAAAACACATAAATGAGTCACACTGTTGCACTTTGTGACACACTACTTCATTATGAATCAACATAGGTACTGTAGTTATTTTGGGTCAGTCCAACATGCACTGACCTGTACAAGGTTTTTATTCATCTGAAGCTGAAACTAGCCCCCAACAAACCCACTGACTCCTGTTGGAGTCAATGTGGAGTTATTTCAGTATATTTCTGTTCCTTTTGTTAAATCAAATCAAATATTTATGAACCGTTTTTTAGGATTTGTTGGTTGTAATCTTTTCATGTGATATCTTTCCAAACGCGTAAAATATGTTTTTGGTTTTTTTTGTCTTCTGAAATCGGAGTAATATTAAATGTTCAATGGCCTGCGTTTGACCATCATTGAGTGCTGTGTGAACTTCTGGCTAAACTTTTGCTGTCCTGAGAATTAAACACAAGCTCCTTAACTTCAATTCAAAGGCCAGCAAATCTGTTTAATGGGCTTGTGACCAGACCAAACCCACATTAAGAGGAAAAAGGCGGTGCCTCTCTTTATAGCCATTGTGCATTTACGTAGTCTTGCCATCTGTGATCTTGTTGTGGTTTAGTAGGCACAATATGCCAAACTAAAATACCCTCTTGCTTCCCTCCTTTACACCCACTTTACACAACTTTCCATTTCTTCAACTTCTTTGAAGTCTGTCCCTCCGTCTGTCTCCTGTCTGTTTTGACTGTTTATTAGGATGTGGACGTTGTCCTGAACATGCAGCACATGCGCGCACTTACAATAACACTCTCACTCTTAACTTGCTGACTCTCAATTCAAGAGTCTGAGTGGGCCATTATGAAAGGCTCCTCAGCTGGTTTCACAGTCTCTTCAGAGCTGGAGTGTGTGTTCACGAGTCTATCGAGAAGAGGCAGGTGGAGCTTCCCACCCGACATGCAAGCGCAGACAAGCACACCCACAGACACACACTCAGTTAAAACCAGATGAGTGTAATTCATCTGTACCCCCTGAGAGCTGCCAGGGCTGACAGGGATATTTGCATCCCTAATTCCCCCCCAGCACCACCGCTACACCCCCTCCCCGTGCCAGCTGGGACAGCCAGGGCCAGGGCAGAGGCGGGACAGGAAGTCTTTTACGGACGTGTACTCACACACACACACACACACACACGCACACACGCACACGCACACGCACGCAGGCACATGCACAATCATGCAGACCGTATCTAATCAATTTGACGCCAATGTTAAACAAAGCTCCCGTTTAGGGTAATTAAAATCGTCCAATTAAAGCCTGCGTGTGTCTGAGTGTGTGTCAGACTGTGTTTGCATGTTGCATGGGTTCTTTGTTCCTGCTTTACCGTCGTACCAAAATTGAACATTTTAAAGTGTCTCTTTACAGCTTGAATTTCCACACAGTGCACTAGTACCTTCCACATGAGCACCTCCTGCAGAGTAAAGCTCTATTTTTGTATATATATCTTTTGTTGCGAAACATTTGCAGCATGTGAATGTGTGCGTCTGTGCGTGTCAGTGTGAGCAGCAGAAGGTTGGATCATATAACTTGATCATCTCTCCGCTGAGCTCCCTGTCCCCAGGGCTTGCCTAATCAATTGTCTGTGTAGCCGTTCTCTTTTGGAGAAATCAATCGAGCTTTATAAACCCGGTCTGGTGTAAGAATTTTTTCGCTGTGTTTGTTGTGCATGTGAACAGACCCACCCTGCATATATACATATGTGTGTATGTGAGAACAGTGTTTAGTCTGCAGCTGTTGTTGAGATTGACACCTCTGGCAGCTCATGGTTTGCCGTCCTCGCTCATTAGAATGGTCTCTCCCCCTTCACCTCCTCACTAGCCAGCTGGACTGATTCATAGGAGGGGTGGTTGTGAATGGGGCGTGTGTGTGTGTGTGTCGTCAGGGTCATATGCTCTTGTTTTTTGCAGGATACAGAATACATTGTTCTGAAGGCTCAGTATTTGTCAGTTAGTTTTTCGAAAGAGGAATTTATTTAGAATATTTAACAAGAACAACAAATTTTGAAAGTATTTGGTAATTTAAAAAAAAAAATCTAAGCTCGATGAGTCCAAGATATAGCTTATTTGGTGGACAAGAATAACTGAAAGTACACTTGCTTCATTTATATTTTCGTCTTGCCCTGCCCCTCGCTTGTAGTAAATCTTTCACTGTGCTCATTTGGGAGTCAGCTGGCAGAGTTCTAATGGTCTATTGAACTGAACCCCAAGGGTGAATAGACTCTCCAACATCTTACCACCATAACTCTTTTATGGTCGCACATAAATACACACCAGAGAGTAAGCGAGAGAGCAGGGGTCAAGGTCATGTGATGCAGTTTAGGTGTGTTGATTAGCACACTGTCTAAATGTGTTAGTTTATTTGTTCGCGGAGATGTTTCTTGGCTCTCAGTGTGATGTCTGAGTCATAGCTCTAACCCCCTGCTGTGAATGATTTTACAGCCTAGAAAATGCTGTTAGTAGCAACAAAAGTGGGAGCAGTTCGACATATTTTGAACTTAAAACTGTAAATTGAAACCCAGTTTAATATTAGGACATTCCTGAGCATGGATACCGTATCTACGGTATATCACTTAGTGGTTGAAATGTTTTTGGTGTTGTAGTAGCTCAAGTGTTCCAAAGCGATTTAGAAAATCTCATTGTCTTTTATTGCATCCAGTCGTCCAATCCCCTGGGGGAGCAGACTGAAGACACACACATGCACACACACACACACACACACAAATACACATGCGTATGAAACAGCAGTGTGGCTGGATGGCCCAGCATGGAACTACGTAGCCAAATCTGAGCAGATTATAGCATATTATGAAGGGGTGAGACAAATGCCAGTGTGTCCCCCGGTGGGTTTAAGTGACAAAGGTTTTAGCAGTGGAGGGGCACAGGGGCAGAGTGCAGCGAGCGGGCACCGGGACGTTGCGACTGAGGTCGGTTAGAAAGGAGGGAAAGAAGCATCCAGACAGACAGAGAAGTGATGTGACCTGTATGGTCTTAAAGGACTCCTCTGTTGCTTTGCCAGTCTGACTGCCATCATATTTAATTAATTTTGCTCCACTGCCGAAAAAACAACAGTGCTCACGCTGCCGCTGTTACTCTGTCGTGTCTTTTTCTCTGGGAGGTTTTCTAGTTTCACCATTTTGTTCGCCTGTCATAGATTTATGTTTCTGGCTTTGTTTTGACAAATAGATATAATCCCAGATTTTGGCCACTGGCTGCAGGGACTGAACATTATATAATTGCCATAATATTATATGATTATCAGTCTGCATGGTCAGTTGAGCATTTAGGAAACACCCATGATCATCATTTATTAATTCATAATTTGTCATATTTAATTGTGTATTGATTGCCTATAACTCTCTGTATGTATGTATTGTATATGCATGTAAATACTGGAACAGGTAGGCAGTGTTTTTTGCTATCCTTTAATTATGTAACATGGCACTTCATTTCTAAAAATATCCTGTGTGTGTGTGTGTGTGTGTGTGTGTGTGTGTGTGTGTGTGTGTGTGTGTGTGTGTGTGTGTGTGTGTGTGTGTGTGTGTGTGTACCCCCCTGCAGACCCAGAGTCCCAGAGGAAGAGAACCGTGCAAAATGTTCTGGACCTTCGACAGAACCTGGAGGAAACCATGACCAGCCTCAGAGGGGTGCAGATTAGCCACAGGTCAGCCACGCATACAACCATACACACACACACACTCACACACACACTCACACAAGACGGCATCAATAGATACAAAAAGCCAAGAAAAGGCAAACAAAACAAATAAGCCAGGAATAGTTAGTGACCCCCCCCCTAAAAAAAACAAACAAACAAAAAAAAACAAAAAAAACCAACAGCAGTTGAGATGAGCAGATTCTTATTGACACTGTGTTAGGGTGTGGAGGTTAACTGCCCTTTTGTCTGTCTCAGATCAGTATCAGTGTTCCTGATGATCCTGTTGGTCCGTCATTTTGTGCCTGCTCTACTCTCCCTCTGCGTTGGTTTATACGGAACTGAAGCAGGATTAGCTCAAAGCTGACTTCAAAGCCGACCCTGCCAATGCACACTCACGACTCACATTCGTACACACAACAAGACATGCAATAATGCTCTGATTAATTGCATGTGAGCGTGCCTGCGTGCTCTCCCCTCTGCTTCCTGTCCGTCATTGACTGATTTTGGTTGTGTCCAGCACGTCTTCAGGTTTTGTCCTTGAGAGCTTCCCCTCCGTCTGCCTGTTCGTGCGTCTCCTGCCATGTATCCTCTCTCCGTCCCTCAGTGGGAGCTCCCTACATGAAGAGCAAATCAGCAGATGGTTCCCTGCTGAAATCCATTTCCTTTGCCATTCATACTTTTATCGTACTGTAATAACCTTGAATCACTTCCCGCTGTCCCGGAGGACATATTCTGCTTTGAGGCTTACAGCCTGACTGCGGAAGTTCCTGTGTAAACAAGATGTCATATTTCCTGTGAAAAATTAGTGTTTAGAGTGGGAAATTTGCATGAATTAAACAAATGGACTGGTGAGCAGGCAAACTGTTTTGTCTACACATATTTTTCCTGATATACTGTGCATGTGTAACACGTGGAAACCCTGTGAAAAATCCGTTCTAACAAGATGGGTAGCATCCTCACTTTCATCCTCACTCCGCCCCCCCCCCCCCGCCTGTTTTATGTTAGCGGTTAAGCATTTCATATGAAAATGTCTCTATTGACAGTTTTTTTGTGAAGATGATTCTGTATCCTGAAGACAAGATTAATGTTAATGTAGCAGGCATATGCACGTACTGTCACCCAGTTTGAGAGCCAGCAACTTTTAATATGCTAATTCTCCTCATTCTCAGCCGAGGCACTAAGCAGCGATGTGCTCTGCTGCTTTAGCACAGGGGATGCATGTGATTCTGTTGTTACTGAGTCACACGAAAGTGACGAGACACAAAACATAAAGGCATGAAAATAAGAAGAATGAAAATGAATGAAAATAAACACATGCACACACATACACACACACACACACATATTCAGTCACCTAGATACCAACTAATCCCAGATCCTTCTTAAAATCAGTATAAAGCTTTTTCAGTGGGGCTCCTCTGAGAGAAGAGGACGCAGGATGGGGAGAGGAGGATAGATGATTGGATGGAGGAAGGAGATCCTAAGCTTTTCTGAGGAAAGACTGACCTTCTCTTCCTGTCAAAATTGTGCCCGTCATTTAAGGCTCTGTAGGGAAGCTCACTGCTGTGAATATATTTTAATCCTAAAACACGTCCTTTTTTTCTTTTTTCATTCCACAGCTGTGTGGAGGGCACCATGTGCTACGACAGCGATGAAGCTGCTGCCTTCTCCGTTTCCAGTCTTTCAAATCGCTCCTCTCCATTGTCGTGGCGCCAGGGTCAAGCCAGCCCCCGTCTCCAGGCTGGCGACGCTCCTTCAACAGATAACGCCCAGACAGACATTCCCCTGCGGATCAGCCACACCTCTCGCATCCAGCTCATCGAAGCCCTGGAAGGCTCGGATCCGTCCTCGCTGAAGGTAGATTACCTCAGCGACAGTGACCTCGGCGGGAAGAGCCCGAACGAGGATGATGAAGATGATGATGATATTGACGATCTGGGGAATGGGTAAGTTATGTGGGTTTTTTTTTGTTTGTTTGTTTTTTAAATGATGAGTTTGCACCTTTGCTTCATTAACATGGGCAGCAATAAGAACATTTCCTGACGCTGTAGCCCTCATGCTTGTAAGGTGAATCTTGCCACCTGCCAACTGTTACAACACCACAGCTGCAGTCCAGCTTACAGTTGGTGATTTACCAGCACAACAAAAGCCTTGATCAGCCCCTCTGTAATGCATCACAAGCCCCCCTCGCACTGTCTGCTTTAACACTGGCAGCTGTAGCCCCCCTGATGCAGCTGGCTCTGCCATAGTCAGAAAACAGCCCTCTGGCAGAGTCCGGGAATGATGTCACCATCATCAAGCCCCCTCGCAGAGATCATCCTGTCAGATTCAGCTGCGAACCCGCCGGCTTTGCCAGCGGGCCTCCATGTGGAGGACCCCTCGCAGCGTTGGCTCACCGGAGCCCCCTGGCAGAGCTAGAAGGCAGATGTCTTTGGAAAATGGGTAACTCATTTTGTCTAGCCAATATGGGATCAGTCAGAGCTGTCAAGGTCAGAAAGAGTTTTGTTTTAAAGTAGCCATGGTTTCTTTGGATCGAAAGTTTTAGCGTTGAGATCACATCAGAAAACAAAGTGAGAGCTGTTTCAGCTTCAGAAATGTTCATTGGCATGTTTGTTGTGTTGTGTAGTGGCTGTTACCCCGGTGGTGTATGTCTTTGAAACAGTTCTTCCTCCTCTGATTGGTACATCTGCTAATGTATCATCACACATACGCACCTTTCTGTTCAGTTCGCTCAGGACAGCTGTCTGACTCCAGCTGTCTGTGGCAGCAAAGACTGAGCAGTTTACGAGAAGTGTGTCACTGTCTGCAGCCTTCATTGCTTATCTGCTTTATAATGGGTTGCGGTGGAAGAATCTCAAATTATTTTAATGTTAATGGGATTGTGTTTTGGTGTCTGTCTGGGTGTTAACGATGACAATAACACGATGACCCAAAAAGATTGTGTATTATGAGAGATCCTGCTGGTAGCTGTTGCTCGTGTTCAAATTGTTATTTATCTCCCTGAGTCTGCGTCACTCTGTCTCAGCACGGCAACACATTACCTTCTGACTACCTTCAGGAGGTATTACAAGTTTCTCATCAATACACAAATAGATTAAAGTAAGTTTAGAGGGTCTATCGAGGAATGGGTTGAGTCTGAGTTGTCTTCCCTGGACTTTCTTTGTTTGTTTTGGAAAACTTGCAGCTCTTGTCCCAATATGAGAAGGTATGACACAACAATTTTAACTCAGTTGCACACACAGCATCACGTTTCACTTACCAGCTCTAAGCACAGCGAAGAAAAACACATTATCTCATCGTAAAGTATGATTCTAGCTCTGTGTGTGTGTGTGTGTGTGTGTGTGTGTGTGTGTGTGTGTGTGTGTGTGTGTGTGTGTGTGTGTGTGTGTGTGTGTGTGTGTGTGTGTGTGTGTGTGTGTGTGTGTGTGTGTGTAAACTGAAGAAGTTGTCCAACCAAACTAAAAAAAAAAAAAAAAAAGAAAAAAAGAAAAATCCCATTGCTGGCCACAGCTTGACATCTCCATGGTGACCGCAAAAATGCCCCCCCAGTCACCAGGAAATCAATTGCAACACAGTTTGGGTCCCTGTAGCTTTACAGTGTATCTGGTCATGGCCTTCAATTACTGGTTATACAGGTTTATATTGTTCTTTGTGTGAGGAGTTAAACCAAAGGGCAACATTTGTCGGCCAGAAAACGATTGAGAAAGAGAGATTTATGGGAAAGAGATGACGGCCTCATGAGCTTGTAAACAGACAAAAGAAGGAAAAGTATATCTGCTCTTTCTCTTTAAGATCTAATTGTCACTGAATTAATTGTTGAGTGATAAGATAAGATAAGATGAGATAAGATAAGATAAGTTGGACTTTATTAATCTTACGGCAGAAATTCAGGTTTGTACCAGGGGTGGAATAATGTAAACAAGTGTAGAGTCTAATGTGATCCAAAAGAGTTTCCCATCATTTATCAGCTCACATATATGCCAATACTAATATATCTGCAATGAGTTAATACCATATGTTATACCATAGTGGCCAATTTTTTGGTCAGGCACTAATTTTCATTTTATTTTTCCAACAAAACTTTTTTGGTCTATAAAATGACCAAAAATAGTTAGGGAAAAATAGTTCCCAAATGACATCTCCAAATTGTTTGTTTAGTCCTCACATTTGATAAGCCAGAACCAGCAAAACATAGACATTTTACTGTGATGAATCTAAGACTGTTGATCTATTATTCTAGTATTCTGTTGATCGACTTGTCTCTTAATCGACTTTTCATTTTGGCATTTGAATCATTTTTATGGACATTTTGAGTCTGTAGTCTGTGTTGTGGGGCCTGCTGCACCATCAGACTAATATACCTTTACCACTAGAGGGCAGGCTGGTGCTGCCGTTTCCCCTTTTTTCAGCTGCTCACTCCACCCTGTCAACTTGAAGTAACCCCAAGCTGGATTACTCTTGCTTATCTCATAATTTATTACACTTCCTCATCCATTATGCATGGAAGCACTACCCCTGTCATGCAGAGGTCACACACTACACTAGCAGATCTCATCCCGGCATATATAATACATAGGATTTCCCCACATACATTATGCATCACAAATGCACACATGTTCTTTGTTTGGGTTATGTAGCCCTCATTCCTTTGTTCTGATTCACGGAAAAGGAAACAACAACAATAAATACGAACTTGGTCATAAACGTATACGTATGAGCAGGATTTGACTCATCGTGGGTCTCGCTGTGACTCACCTTATAGTTATATTGTATAGACATGAATCACATTCACACAACGGTAAGTTTACAGTGACTCTACCATGACCTGTCTGACACAGACCCCATAACACACACACACACACACACACACACACACACACATGCACTGAGTCAGCACCCCTTATGTCAGTTATCTGTTTCCTGTGCTCCTCTCGTGCGGGCCTCTGCCTGTCTGAAGAGTTCCTACTACATCTGGAACCAGAACCATTCCAGTAACCCCACACACGCCCCCTCCTCACCCTCTCACTCTCACACACACTTCACTCTCACTGGGAAACAGCAGGAAGGGGTGGGGGGGGCATGAGGTGGTCGTTCCCCCTTAGTGTGAACTTAAACAGTAATGAGATTTAGTCCAGTATAGACAGCGGATTTACAGATCTGCAGCTCTACAGATGCCTCTTTTAATTAACTGTTTTAATCTCACGTACCATTTATTGTACAATTCAGTCTCACCTTTTTTCATCAAGCTGTTTCCAGCAGTGAGCAACCGTATGTTGCTACCTGCCTAGCACCCAACAAAAGGCGAACAAAGCTGGAAAGGCGGTTGGAAAGGAAATCAAACATTTAGCAAGCTAAAGACCCAGATGGAGCCGGTGGAGGTCAAACACACATACTGGGTCAGACACAGACTCCCGCCGGATGATGATGTCGCTTCATGTCTGCTACATGTGTAAAACATAAATGCCTTTGCGCATAGTGTGAAACCTGAGCATCAAGCAAGCTGATTTATTGATCCAACATCCAGTTGAAAAGTTGTCTCTGGTTTTTCTTTCAGAGTTGTAGTATCAACACAAAATGATCCTCTAGCAGTGAATTGGAAAATTTCTCTTCGAGGCTTTTTAGTTTGTTGCCTGTCTTGTCATTGTCCCGTCCTTTTTACAGTGATAAATCCAAATTATTTCATTGTTGTTTCGTGGCTGTAGCGATGTGTTTACACTGTTTGTTTACTCATTTGCTTTTCTTCTTTACATTGTATTTTATATCCCCCAGTCCGAACAAGTACAAAATGCAAATGTTTCAGAATGACATCAGTGTCGCTTTATTAGGCAATTGTTTGTCAAGATCCTATAGTTATCAAATTTATTAGGCGATAATATGTCAGGGCTGTCTGTATGTTACCTTCGTTTGGAGTTCTTCTACCATTAGTGTCCAAAAAATGATGACAAAAGCTTTAAATAATAGCACAGTAAAAAACCTTTATTTGTAGCCAGTAGGAATTTAATCTATATCACTACATCTATATCACAGCCTCAGCATTCCTCCCATTCTCAATCCTGATGCCTGTGATTGACACAGACAGTATATTTACATTTTCATAACACAGACAAGCAGGAAATCCACCATCAAGGGAAGAGATAACACCACAAAGCACAATAGGGTAAATGCAAATTTTTGCCAACAGTGTTTTTCTCTTGATATCAACACCTATTAGTCTTTGTAGCACTGTTGAGTGTGTGAAAATACATAGGGAGGCAAGATACTGCGCTCAGAAAGGGAGTGTAATAGCTCTGTGTTGGATATATATAATTAAAAACTAGATGAACCGTGAACCATGAACAAAGTCTATATACAGTCAGTGTCTGAGGCTCATCTGGGCTCGATAGATGGTATTGATTGTCATTGTTGTCGTTCGAGTAGTGATAATGGGCTCAACATGCGCATACGCACGTGTCAATGATTGATTGAGCATGTTGCTTGTGGCTTGTTTTCTGCCCTGCTGGGCGCAGACGCTTTTGTTTTCTGGATGGAAGAGCGACCTCCCATTAGTAAACGCACACATCACCATGGTTACGCTGTGAGACAAGCTGCTCCACTGAACTAAACGCCTGAATTATGAAAACATTTTTTTGGAGCGGGACACTCAGACACAGACACACACTTAAGCTCCCTGAAGCTTTTCAGAGTGCTGGTTTTAACTGCTCTCTAGAAAAGCAGAAGTGAGCTGGTTGCGCTTAGTGTCAGTCCGCTACAGTTCTGGGAACTGAAAGAGGAACTTTTTAATTGAGAAGTGATATGTTTTGTACACAAACGTTGCCAGTACTAAGCTTTGATGTGACTTTTTCCACTAAATATTTGTTCTTATTCAAGCACTGGATGTCTTTATCTGATAGCTCTGACCACATCAGGGGTTAAGCAGCTCTGATTAGGTGTAGCAGACCTTGTCATTGCCCCTAAACCTTATCTCCAGTGTGACAGGGCTTCAAAGGGTTTTTACTGAAGACCGTGTGTGTGGCTGCGTTAGGTTCTTTGTGTGTGTGTGTGTGCGTGTGTGTGCGTGTGTGTGCGTGTGTGTGCGCGCACGGTTTGGGTGTAGACAGGAGTTTTTTGTCTAGGTCAAGCTCAATCCTGCTATACTCTGACCCCATCTACTGGCCAAAAACTAGAACTGCACACACACGCGCACACACACGCACACACACACACACGCGCACACACACATACACACACACACACACACACACACACACACACACACACACAAAGAACCTAACGTAGCCTGACACATCTGATTAATGAATTCCTCCTCCCACATCTGGATCTGATTTACGTTACAGGTGATGGATCCGCTCACTCACTTACTCACACTCTCTCTTTCTCTCTGTGTTTCTCTTTCTCTTTCAAACACGCACATACACACACACACACACACACACACACACACACACACACACACCTCCTCTTGATGTGATCCTCAGTGGACACACCCAGGGCTTTCCTCTTGCTGAGAGCCAGATCGCTACACATGTGACTCATACTGCGGTCCAGTTACAGACACCCTCCCAAAAAAAATCAGCACTACACTTTTTCCCTATCTAGACAAAGTCAGAACTTGGTCATGGGCTTTGATCAAAGTGTGCGCTTTATGAAATATAGTGGGAAAAAGTAGAGAAAACTGCACAAATTATACTATTTTTGTGACGAAGACACCCATAAATTTCATATAATCTGTGACATATAGCTGATTAAATGCTTTTGCCTGCATTTACTTCCATTAAAACCATGTTAACATCTCAACTGACTTGAAGAGATGAAAAATGTATCTAGTAGCTCACAGAACATGAGGGCCTGAAACAGCAGAAAAAGAGAGATTGTAGATGAGTGATCATTTCTTTTCCCACTGCAGTTTCGAAAGAGGGGACTATGTGATCTAAATATAGACAGGTCAAGCACGTTTCACGGGCTCGACCTGTTGCTCTTTATACCATGTGGACATGAATGGAAACCAGTAACTGCCTGAAATGTAAGAACAAAGTGGTCATCTCTACTGAAAAATACAATATGATTCATAGTTAAAGAGCCTTTAACCCTTTCAATCCATTTATCAGCTTCTCAGAGTCGCTTCAAATATGGACGTGTTGTACTTCCTCTTTTTCAGAACAACTAGGACTATTTTGAAAAACTGAAGTCATCTTTGATGCATTGCATTAAGATTTCTGATGGGTTATATATACAACATACACTGAATATACTCCCGGTCAGTGTCACTAAAATGTTAAGTCAAATCCTGTCCATTTAATACAACTTTATTTGTTTTTAGCCAAAGCCCAAGAAGAATTAATTTGGAAAGCAGAAATGTTAGACCAATTAAACTATAAAATGGTCCCTATTAAAGAACCAACTTCTACAAAAGTCAGTATACACCCTTCATTAGTGAAGCTCCATTCTCTAATTTTTTTTAATATTGTAAATGTTCGCCTCTATTTTTGATGACAGATTCTATCTTTCTGGGCCGCTGGGAAGCTGCTTTTTAGCTGCTCTTTGCTGGAGTTATTGTGTTGTTTTACCTTCCACTTTAAAATACTCGAAAGGAGTGCTGTTGGATTCAAGTCAGGGGACGTACGAGGCCAGGTTTTTTTCTTCTTTAAAAACTAGTTTTCGCAGGGTGTTTGGGATCATTGTCATACTGGAAAACTCTCCTGCCAAGCTTCTGGAGACTGAGAGTCATCTTTTTATTCACTATTTGGGTATATAAACTTCAATGTGCCATCTATAAATGGTCATATATAAATGGTCACGGTCAGCACTATGCAGTCACTGTTGCTGTCCTTGCCAGGTCCACGCCAAACAGGCTGGACCCCGTCTGATCTAAACAAATTTTGTTTTGTCTGACCAAAGAATGTGCTGCCAATATTCATCAGCCTTCTTTTCGTGTTCTTTGGCAAAGTTTAATAGAGCAGTTCTGTGCTGCTTTTTGAACAAGTTTTCTTCACACAGTGCCCTTCTGATCAATCACTCAAGCACCAATTTCCACAGATAATCCATGTGCCAAGTCAGAAGCACCCGCCTGTTTTTCAATGTTGTGCAAAGAGCATATTGTGGGTGCTGTCCTTTTTTGAGGACGGCTACTCTTACTTCTTTATGAAGTTGCACATAGTCGTCTGGTTTCAGTCTGGGAGTCTTGTTGCGTCAGACACAAACCAGGGCACAAATTGAGAAAGATGTACATGTAGAATTTATGTTTGCCTAGAAACAAAGTGTTACAGAATGCATTTTATCAGAATTCTGGAGTTATTCTGGAATATTCATTCAGAACAGTGTAATCCAACTGATCAGTGACACCTGTGATGTGCGAGGTGAAAACTTATAAAGTGCCACAACAAAAATTTACACAAAGTAACTTTTACTCAGGAGTTGCTCAAACCAAACCATGTCACTAACCTTTCTAACCTCACGGAGTCAACGGTGAGCTCTGAATTATTCACAAAGGCATCATAACCAATAAATAATGAAAGCAACTACTCAGTGAACTCTTCACAGCCTCTTTGTCCATTAATTAGAATGGGACACAGCCAAGCATTGCCGCTCACATGCAGGATTGCCGGAATAACATACAAGGACGGTTTACAGACAGTCATGCCAGCTCATATTGTGTTATTGATGTGTTGATTGGCAGTGAGAAAGGCCATTCGGCTCATGTACAAGCCTCACTTTAACAGTGGACGAGACACCGCCGAGGACTGATACTGGTTATGTATATATGTGTTAATCCATAACTGCACACAAGACTCTATTTACTCGTTTAATTTGTTCACTGTATCGGTGTTGTTTTTAAATTTCAGTTTTAGGATTGCTCCCTTGCTCACCACCGTGTCTCTCTCTTTGTCTGAGTGGCACTGCGTGTCGGAGACAATTCACATGAAAAGTTGATGAGAGGCAGATTGAGGTGGGGTTCAGGAGGGCTATGGAGCATGTGTTGCCCTTGTCATCCACTACCTGCTCTTCTCTGGGCCTCTCTGGTTCTGTGCAGTGCTCCTTTGGCTCTGTCTGCTCAGTGTGGCGTGTAATCAATTACTTTTCCTGTCATTATGGAGGGAACTTGACTGAGGGGAGGAGTGTGCTCTTTCTTTGTTCCAGCACGTGTGAGCAAAACACAAGAGCTAGAACACTAGAACACCCATGGAGAATGCACACACACACACAAACACGCACACACACACACACACACACACACACACACACACACACACACACACAGACACACGCACACACACAGCAATTCTAGATTAATCAGAGCTACTCACCATGATCACATGAATATGTGAGTCATGTGGATGTTACTGTGTCAATCTGTATTATGCTCTCTATGCAGTTTGAGAAGCTTTTCATATATATATATATATATATATATATATATATATATATATTACTATATTGTTTGTCTATCTGGCTATTTTTCTCATAGATGATGTAACTGCCTCCAGCTGTAACAGCAGGACGCTGCTGACAAACAATAATGACATTAATCTGTTTGTCTGCTACAGTGGCACAGACACACACACACACATGCACTCATATACACATATGCAGGCATACACACACAAATACACAAACACATTAAAAGATTTAACAGAGAGTAACATATGGGGCTGCAGAGGGATTTGCAGTCCTCAAAACCCCCTGACACCTCCTGTTTCAGTGCGAACAGCGCCCCTCTGTACCTTTTTTATACTCTTGTGTTTGCAGAGGCTGTTTGAGCCACGAAGGTTTATTATTAACCTTCTTAATGCACTACATTACACTGCGTAGTTTACTGTTAAGACCAAACAAACAAGGGACAAACCGTGACTGAATGAGGCTTTCCCAAAACTGTTCATCCGCAGTGACTTCTATTGCTTAAGAAAGTATTTGCTTTGCTTCTTTTCTTTTCGCCACACACTTTTTTTGTCCATGTCTCTGTCTGTCACACACACACACGCACACACACACACACACACACACACACACACACACACATTCATGTAGAATTACACACATGCACTGGTGTCAGTAGACTGCAGTAAGTTGTTACAGGAATGCTGGACTTCTACTCCTGTTGGTCTCCCTGGATATGTTTAGTTTGACCGTGGGCCATTTCATTATTGTGAAACATACAGATGTTGAGCAGCAAACACATGTTCTTGATGGGAGCTTGGGAACTAGATTTAAATCCCACGGACAGATTTTCCCACATTCTGATTTGGAAGGAAAGAAAAGTTTGGGAAAGTTAAGAAATTGAATCTGTTCACTGTTTCCTTGCCGTCTTTCCCTCGAGCTTCCACAGCATCTATCTCCCTATTCTTGAAGGCCATGTCATTCAGCTTCCTCTCTCCCACCCGCCACCTAACCAAACGCCAAAACCACTGTCACGGCTACTGTTGCCTAGACGCCCCCCCCATGCTGAGGCCCGGTAAATCCCTATGGAGACGCTACAGAATAATCCCCGCTAATCCCTCGCTTCCTCTTATGGCAGGTTTGGAAAAGAATAAGAGAACTCCGGGACTTGGTCAGCAGTCTGCAAGGACAAGGGGCCATAGATTGGGGGTTTATGATGGCCATGGTGTGTGTGTATGTGTGTGTGTGCATGTGCAGAACCCCCACATAGTTCAGAGGGATGTGTTACCATGTCAACAATACGAGCGTGCAAGGGAAATAAGCGGAGTGAGTGTGTGTGTGTGTTTGTGTGTGTGTGTGTGTGTGTGAGTGAGTGGAGCTTCTTAACAGAGGTCACAGGTCATGACTTTTGCCCGATGACCAATCTCCTTTGAGGAACGAGATGGATCCTGCTCTTCCCGAAGATGGTTTTAATTTTCTTTATTTTCTTTTCTCATGATATAATAACACTCGAACTACAGAGGAGATGAAAAGGGGGAAACCTGATAACAACAACTGATGGTTAACATGATGCTAAACCAACAAGCACAGATATAAATGATATAGAGTGACATCATTCAGTCAACAAACCTTTGCTTTTGAGACTTAAGAAGAAGGCTATAGATTGAATTTGTTAACTCATCAGTGACATCTAAAGAAATGTGGGCAAACAACTAATTAACGTGACCAGTGCATTGAAATATGATGAAATAGCCTAAATTCACCAAAATAAGGGTAAATTCACCAAAATAAAATAAATCTAACTTACCTTGAGTGGTATCTAGCCAGACAAGTAATTTTGGTTTTATTTGTTTAGGTAAGATTTTTCCCTCAACAATTCAGTGGAAGTGAATGGAATTTTG